>NW_027417353.1:0-68469 GCF_009905375.1 Apium graveolens
AAATGATACAATTCAGTAGACATGTCATTAAAAGCATCATTGCACTCTTCTTTAGTAAGTTGTGTTACATCAGTAGTGATTACCTGAGTTGTTACCTGATTGCTTGATGAACTAACTTCATTTTCCTCAGAATCAGCCATGAGAGCTAAGTTGACATACTCCACATCTTCATTCTCTTCCTCTCCATCAGCTGCCCAATCTTTTTCTTGAGTAATGAAAGCCCTTTCCTTTTGCTTGAGCAGATCAAAATATTTCTTCTTGTAATCTACTTGGTCAAATTTCTTCTTTTCAGAGGTTGGCTTTCTGCACTCACTTGCAAAGTGTCCACTTATACCACAATTGAAACACTTGAACTTTGATTTGTCCACCATGTTCTTATGAGGTTTAGTGGCTCTAGTGTTTTTCTTAAACTTCATCTTTGCAAATCTCCTGGACAGAAATGCAAGATGCTCATCAACACTATCAGAGTCATCTTGACTGGAGTTGTCTTCATTCTCAGCAACTTGCTCTTTTCCTTTGCTTGATTCCTGATATCTTGTACCATCTTTGGAGTTTGATGTAGATCTCACAGTTTCTTGTCTGCATTCCCTCTCATTTTCAGCTACCAATGCAACTGAACTTCCTTTCTTTCTCCCCTTCTCCAATACCTCATCCTGTTCCAACTCTAGTTCATAAGTCTTCAAGATTCCATATAAACTTTCAAGAGTGAAGTCCTTATAATCCTGAGAGTTTCTTAAGGAGACAGTCATGGGTTTCCATTCCTTTGGCAAGGATCTTAAGAATTTAAGATTTGAATCCTTCACCTGGTACACTCTACCATACAGCTTCAATCCATTCAACAGCTTTTGGAATCTGTTAAATGTGTCATTTAAAGATTCATTTTCTTCAAAATGAAAATACTCATACTGTTGAATGAGAAGCTGCATCTTGTTCTCTTTTACTTGTTCTGTACCTTCACACAGCAGCTGAACTGTGTCCCAAACCTCTTTGGCAGTTGAGCAATTTATCACATTATCAAACATATCCTTGTCAAGACCATTAAACAAAATGTTCATAGCCTTCTTATCCTTGTGGACTTCTTCTGTGTCTTCCATTGTCCATTCTGCTCTAGGTTTTGGAATGGATTGACCAACAGCAATTGTGGCCGTAGCAACTGTGGCTACTTTGTGGGGAATGTGAGGACCATTCTCAATACAGTTTACATAACCTTCATCTTGGGAGAGTAGATGAAGGTGCATTTTCACCTTCCAGTGGTGATAACTGTCTCTGTCAAGAACTGGGATTTTTACTCCAATATCCTTCTTACTCATCTTTGTTAGATTCCAAGATCTTTAAACTCTTTGTTTGTCAAGAGCCTGCTCTGATACCAATTGTTATTTCTAGAGAACTAACAATGAGATTTACAGAAGGGGGGTTGAATGTAAATCTCAAAACTTTTTCAAGTTTTGAGCAGTTTATAAAGACTGTGTGTTCAAGATGAACAAGTGTGTGAATTGCTTTAAGCTGATACAGACAGATATATATTCAAACACAAATGTAAAGAAACAATAAACCTTTAAAAACTTTTCTGGTGGATTTGTTGTTCCACCAGAGATGGTATTTCAGAAATTCTGTGATCTAAGAATTTGATCACAGCTGCATCCTAGTACAAACTAGATAATTTTTCTCTCAAGATTTTTCTAAACAGCTCTGGAAAAATTCTTATCTAATTACTAGCTACTAATTGGTTTATATATTACCAAGTTTACAAGTGAAGACAAGGATATAATAAAATAATAAAGTAAGATCTCCACTTGTTTCTTCTCCAGTTCACTCCAGTACTTTGTTGACTTAATGTCTCTTTATACTAGAGTAGAACGGCTGCTTTTTCTGATGTTCCTGAAATTAGGCTGCCACATTTCAGTTATCTCTGTTCACCCACGTGCCTCTGTTTGTAGGTACAACTACCACTTATCAACGGTTAATCAACAGAACATCCGTTGAAGCTTTCATCCGTTGATGCACTCATCCGTTGAAGGATGTTATCCGTTGAAGCTTTAGAGACATCCGTTAAAGCTTAGCTTCTCATCCGTTGAAGGTCTTTAAGTCATCCGTTGATACCACTTCATTTATACAAAATTACAAGGCATGAAATATTTACAATTGGCCTTCCTATCTGCATATCTTCTAGTAGTCAACATGACTCATAGTTTCTCTCAACTTCTAAGAATTACATCTTAAATACAGAGACTGAAATATGCTACAACACTAGACTTATTTCTAAGTAAAGCTACACCATCAACGGATAGCCAAAGTGGTCTTATCCGTTGAGGCTACAGACACTGAATTTCTACTTAAGTGTTTTGTTAAACATATCATCAAACTAATGCACATATATTCCTAACAATTGGTTTCCTATAGGCGCGCCTTAAACAGAAAGGGTCATCATTAGAGGGCGCTCTCTAAGGGAAGGCATAACCAGAATAAAAGACCAGTTCTCTGATCTTCAAATAATAAATAATCTTTAATGAAAGGAGGACGTGTTTTGTTGGTGAAAGTGATCCGTCCATGAACAACACAATACCATTCCATGTTTGATTTCTTTCTCCTTGTCAAATCATAACTCTAAATCATTGATCTCGTCTTTTCCACAAATAGTGTGATTCATTTTAACTCAAAGTCAAAACCTTTACGATTTTCTATAATCATATACTTTTAGAGGGCGCGCCCTTTATAGTGGCGGCGTCTTCCTCAAATAAAATTATCTGTGAATAAGAGGGCGCGTCCTCTTTACGAGGAGCGTTTTGCTCAAAAAAGGTGTTCATCCTTGGAGGGCACGTCCTTTATATAAGGCGCGTCTACCTTGATAAAGGTAATCATCCTTGGAGGGAGCTTCCTCTGTAAGAGGCGCGTCTACCTCGATAAGGGTATTCATTTTTGGAGGGCGCATCTTCTGGAAGAGACGCATCTACCTTGACAAGGGAAATGATCTTGCCGAGGGCGCGTCCTCTGTCAGAGGAGCATCTACCTCGACAAAGAAAATCATCTTGTCGAGGGCGCGTCCACTGTAACAGGAGCATCTACCTCGACAAGGGAAATCATCCTTGGAGGGCGCGTCCACTGTAACAGGAGCATCTACCTCGACAAGGAAAATCATCTTGTCGAGGGCGCGTCTACTGTGACAGGAGCATGTACCTTGACAAGGGAAATTATCTTGTCGAGGGCGCGTCCACTGTAACAGGAGCATCTACCTCGACAAGGGAAATCATCCTTGGAGGGAGCGTCCACTGTAACAGGAGCATCTACCTCGATAAGGGAAATCATCTTGTCGAGGGCGCGTCCACTGTAACAGGAGCATCTACCTCGACAAGGGAAATCAACTTGTCGAGGGCGCGTCCACTGTCACAGGAGCATCTACCTCGACAAGGGAAATCATCCTTAGAGGGCGCGTCCACTGTAACAAGAGCATCTACCTCAACATGGGTCTTCTACAGAATCTTCATGTAAGTAAACCAAATCAAAGATCAATATTCTTAGAAGGCTCCTATCTTCTACAAAGCTCAAGGGATGCCGAAACCATCTCATGTAGAAACATCTCTTGGGCATCTCACGAAGTGTCATCCAATAAAGGGCATCTCGCTCTCAATATTTCTCTGAGGGAGCGCCTTAAAGAAAGGGCGTGTCTTGAGAGACAAGAAATTAGTTCTAGTCGAGCCATTCTTAATGTACTGACTATGACTCATCTGATCATCAAGACATCTTCATTGAAAACTTCCATTTTTCTTCTGAGGGCGTGCCCTGGGAAGGCAATTTTCCACTGAATGTTTCACATGCAGAGGGCGCGCCTTAATAGATTGTGATACTGTGCTTCGCAAATCATGAGATTTTTCCCAGATAAGATTTCCTACCTGCAAGAAATACAATTAATATGGAACTTTAAATATTACCTGGAGGACGCATCCTAGAGGGACGGACGTGTCCAACCAACGAACTCTCCTGAAATATGTTAGAAGTCTCCTGGGCCTCAGATATCTTCATCAAGGCACGTTCGAAGTGTTTGTGGGGGTCTCCTCCGTGCTAAATCTCTTTCACAATATTCTTCCTGAACAAGTCCTAGAAACAATTAACGAAAAACACAACAAAACTAGTCACGTGTTACCTCGTGGAATCATCTTAACGGCGATGACTAGCTCATGGTAGTAATGTCTTCTTCTTGAAGTGTTCTCCTCCCGATCCTCCTTAGATTTGCTCCTGGTTAAGTCCTCTAAACTGAATAGTGTTCTCAAATATTCTAAATCAAATAGGATTCTTCAGTCTTCTTGTTGGAATAGGATTCTCCAATCTCCTTAATGGAATAAGATTCTTCAATTTTCTAATTAGAATAGGATTCCCCAATTTTCTAATTAGAATAGGATACTCCAATCTTCTAATTAGAATAGGATACTCCAATTTTCAATGCCAAAGAGGTTTCTCCCAATCTTCTAAACCAAATAGGATTCTCCCAATCTTCTAAACCAAATAGGATTTTTTGGAAAAATTTGCAGCTACTGTTTTCCTCTGTTTTTGGACTGCTCAACTTTTATTCTCGTAATCATATCATCTCCGAATTAACGGGAATTCAACAAGCTTCGCGTAGTCTGTAAGATCGTTCAAATCTGACTTACGGAACTCAAGATACGGCCCAAACAGTGTAAGCCAATCGCTTAATCCATCAAATCCGAATTTTCCATCCAACTTCGCTCCTTCGTGGCTATAGCTGCAAACTTCAACCTCCATGGCTGGATATCATCATCCATGGATCTCCCTCGTGGCCGCGGATACTACACTCAAATCTCCTTCGACCCCCCTGCCGAAAACAGTTATTCACGGATCTCCTTCGTGGTCGTTGTATGCAACTCCTTCGTGGCTATCCTTCAATTCTTGCGTCAAAGAACCTCATCGTGATGAGACATCTCTTCCTCCTGAGATTTTGATCTTGATTAGCCCCTCCTTCTCGCGCCAATTTGTTGACGGAGGAATTTGGTAACAACAAAATTTGAGGTTCGTAGCCGGAAATAAGATCTGTGATGGCGGTTCTTCGTCGGAAACGTGAACAGTAACCGCGGATCCGATGAACAGTATTCGTCGGGAAAGATGAACAGTGTTTGGTGGTGATGATTATTGAGGGCTGAGATTGCTTAGGGTTAGTGGTGGCTCCTTTGAGCTCTCGCTTCTGACCCCTTGCAATTTGCCTACGTACCCCTATTTATAGGGGATCAAGCCCACGTAGTTCTTGGGGAATAAGAAACCTAATGGGCTTAGATTTTTTATCCCGAGGCCCAGTAGGAAACCTACTGGAAATCGTCTTCTACTAGCTTTAGGAATGTCCGCCGATGAGGCCCAACCACAAAGGCCCAAGGCTCGTCCGTGGCTTCGAGACTTCACGGATAAGACATCTCCCTGGCCAAGGATAACCCTCCGCTACCAGCTGTTTCTCTAGTCCGCGGACGCAGGTATAGCCGTGTTTCACCCCAAATGTTGGACGCATCATTGTCCCCCGATAAGGAGCCCCTACCAGATTGCAGGACAAGTGATCCCAAGCTTTTGGGTGCAAAGTGCAGGATACTCCAAAGTCTCCCAACGAGGACACCCGTTGACTACAGAGACAGAGCTCCCAAAGCACACACCAGATTTCACCCCACATCCCCAATGAGGACACCCATTGACTACAGGAAGAGGCCTTCAGTCCAGGCATACCCCTGGAGGTCTCTGACCACGGACATATGCTACAGGAAGGAGTTCTTCAATAGAGTACCTGCATTTAGTAATAATAATCTCCTTCTTCCTTGAATCTTCCAAAGAACTTGGCCAAGCAACCATGTTGAAGTCCTATCCAAGCTATGTTTCTCACTTAGGGCGCGCCCTAATACCTTAGGGGATAGCTCTAAGAATCAGTTGAATTACTTTCTTCATATATCAATAGGGCGCGCCTCCTTCACCAACGAGGGCGCGCCTTGATTATGTAAGGAGCCCGCATTACTCTTTTCGTATGTATAAGGGCGCGCCTCCCCATACCTGTAGGGCGCGCCTTCTTCCTTTATAGTAAAATAGATGCCTTATCTTTTTCTTAATTTTAGGCACCGACATCCCAATTCTGACAAATTGACCCGGTTTTGACCCGAATAAAGTTTATACCAAATTTTGGGCATAACAATAACCATTGCTCTCACACTTGCCAGATTGGAGATAGCAGACAGAACATGCCAGATTTTATCACTCAACTTTCTCAGGTCTGTTGATTATAATTAGTTATGAACTTAATAAGTTAATATTACATATTCGCATAAAATTTTGTCAACACTGTTTGCTGTTGTTATTTAGTTTTTAATGATTAGGTCTCTACTCTATAAGTTCTGGATCTATCTTTTCACTTCCTTTGTTAACTTTGTAATTAATAAATATGCGCCAAGAGTTTGATCTTTTACCTATCAGGTTCTTTTTTGCTGATATTTTGATACTGAAGCCTACATATGTTAACTTAGATTTAGCCATCATCACATTGAGGATAAATGATGCAGGACAATTGGCCTTGTGTTTTGATGGCTATGGCTGGTGGAATATTTTTAAGCTTAGGGAACCTATCTACACAGTATGCTTGGGCTTTCGTAGGACTTTCAGTGACCGAGGTGATCACATCTAGCATAGCCGTTGTTATAGGTGAATACAATTTTGTCAATATTTTGTATAAGTCTGTTGCTGACCGAAATATTGTATATGATGATGATGTCTTATCCACAAGCAATCATTATTTTCTTTAATATGTTTACTTAAATACCTAAGCCAAAATGATTTGTCTATTATTATATTGTAACAGGAACAACTTTGAACTATTTTCTGGATGATCGAATTAACAAAGCTGGAATTCTTTTCCCTGGCGTTGGATGCTTTCTTGTTGCCATTTTTTTAGCTTCTGCTGTACATTCTTCTAATTCAGCAGATAATGCCAAGTGCAATATACATGCGGGCACCTATAATATAATAATAAGTTGTTTCTCCTCTAGGCAGATTCTAACAATGTTCTCTTGCTATTGTCAGGGCAGTAGAGATGTCAAGTTAATTCATTTAAACGTAAAGTCACAAGTTCATTTGAAGGTAAAGAGTTTATCTTTTTTATAATAAGATTTTTGCACTACTTAAGTAGCTAACATTCAACGCTAAAATTAAATAATCTTAGATGGTATGAAAGACCTTGAAAATGGAAATGAAGAAGGGGGGGAAAACGAAGGCCGGAACTGCAGACTTCTTAATAGAGCTCGAAAACACAAGATCAATAAAGGTCTAACTAGAACTTCACTATTGCTTACTATTTCAGGGATAAATAGAAAGTTGTCAAAAATATTAGTGGCTTATAATCTTATCATAATCAGGTATATGGTAAAAGCATTATGATTGGTTTGGTCATAAAATTGTTCGCGGGCTGTTGTTTCTCCTTATTTTCGCCAGCCTTCAATTTGGCTACAAATGATCAGTGGAACACTATGAAAAGAGAGGTTCCTCATTTGGTGGTCTACACAGCAAATAGTTCTAAATTTCATATTTCTTTACCGTCCTGTTCTCAAGTCACCTAAATCATCCATGGCAAAGTATCTAAGTGATTGGAATGGAAGATACTGGGCTTTCTTTGCTGGCATTTTGTGTGGTCTCGGGAATGGTCTTCAATTCATGGGAGGGCAAGCAGCAGGTTATGCCGCAGCTGATGCTGTTCAGGTGAGTTTCCACATTGCTTTCTGCATTTCGGTCTTTCTATACTTAAGATCAGCGAACCCTTCCACATCTTCTTTTTCTTTGGGAAAATAAGAAAACTGCAAGATTGTAATTTTAACGAAATTCTTGCAACCAAGTGTGCTTCTAGATAGTTATGATACCAATAAAAATTGCATATTAAGATCATCTCAAACTCAAACCACAGAATATGTTGTTTATGTTCATTGTTGCAGTATCCGTGCTCATTGCATCGTCAGGGCATCGAAAGACATAAAATTGTCCTGAATAATTTGGTTTGAAAGACTGGTTCAATTCTTCTATTTTACCATCATTTTGTACCGTCTTATATGTATTTCGTTGTACTGAGAATTCTACAAGAATTATTTTCTCTTAAAATGTTATTTTATGAAAAAATGTTATTTTATGAAAAAAACCGCTAGAAGGAGGGGTCGAACCTCCGACCTTGTGGTTAACAGCCACACGCTCTAACCAACTGAGCTATTCCAGCAGATGGAATTAAAAAAAAAATTAGAAAATTAATTTCAAATAATTTTGAGAATTTAAAGTGTATATATGAAATCAGTTAATCCTAGCTTGTATGGCTACTTTGGTATAGAAACTTGAGCTTGAAAAAGATGGCATAAACACGTGATCAGTATTCTGCAATTGTTGATATATTCATTCAAGCACTAAGCTCAAGATTACTCATTTCGAACAGCACTTTTACAATCAGAACTAATGTCACTATAAGAATAAATAAACATATAAAATAGAGAAAAGTAATAGCATCAAGAACCTCGTGGTGTTGTGAAAATGTGTCCCTCAAACTTGCACTTTGTATATAATTTTTTTTTAATAAAATCACTATGAAGAACACTAGAAGGATTACAATTCCTCAAGGTCAAGGATAGTATATAATACGTTGATATTGTAAAACTTAAGAACCACTACTGAAAATAAAGGACTCATGACCCCTGGATCTATGAGACGGCCCTTGGCAGAGAGGCCAGAGGGTATTGGTTCGAACAATTCAACTCTTAAAAGGTCTTGCAAAACCTTATGCATGCCCCTCTTATAGCTTGAATATCCCGCTTCCTTTCGAATTCAAAGGAAACAATTGTTTGGATAATTGGATCATAGGCTTTCAGCCTACTTAATAGAAATGAAAAGAATTTAGGTACATTTCACGTACTGAATCAGGTTAGAATCTCTTCAAACAGTCTCGTAGATACTTTTTTAATTTACAGTTGAATACAAGATATTGACGCAGCACCCCGGAGATATATAAGAAAAAAGTGTTAATTCTAGCATGCTCTTATACAATAAATTCTTTGAAACGTTAAATTTACCGCACAAATCTTTAATTCACAACAGTTTCTTGAATTCACAAAAAAAAATAAGAGAAAAACTCTTAGGATTTTTAATCAAATAAAACACTAATACTAAAAAATAAATAATAATTAAAGGTGACGTGAGTATTTTAGCATGATCATGCCCCATCCTTCAAAAGCAAAATCCCAATTTGACATGAACAAGCGGTCCAACAACACAATCTCCCCATCTTCTGGAAAACTTATGGTACAAAATCCCAATTTTGACATGAACATGCGGTCCAACATCGTGATCATGTTCATGCGTACTGAATAGCGTGATCATGCAATACTCAGTTTGATAATGATTTTCTCGCGTCTCATGCACCCTCATTATGCATCACAAATCCCTCTACATCATATTACTCCACCTTAAAAAAAACTCGAACTCGAATTCTCATCTAGAATAAGAATTGTATCGACTTTCTGTTTATATTGCCATGGTGGTACACTTAAAGGTAATGTATGTTCTTTTTCCTTTTTTTGAACATGAACTCCTCTCCAAGATTAAAACATTGTGAAAATAACACTTACTAATCTAATCACGTCTTTGTTAACCACTACCGATTTAGAGCTCGAACCAACTTTAACTTCTTTAAACCGATTACTCGCATAAACAAACATCACATATATAAAAGAAGAATTCCATGTACTCATATCCTCCGGTGGATATAAAACACACACACCCCATCATCAATTATTTTCTCTCTACTTTTGTGACATACATTCAAATTAAACTTATATGGTTTATATATTAACTCACATGAATTCACATCAAAATTATCAAAAATTGTATCATCTTTGTACCTCAAATCAGCGATGTCAATCACAAAATCTTCACTTATGATTGTGACAATTAATGAATTATTCCAAATAACATTATTTGTTGTGACAGAAATTTACGGATGCAACTTCAATTCATTAACAACATCTCTCGAATTAAATGTATCGTGATATTGACAATCTACCACAATTTCAAAAAATTGGGAACTCACATTGCATAATGACCGAGTTAAGTTTGATGTCGCATATCATCCACCATTATATAATTGTCCAAGGATAAATTATGCACATTTTCAACATGTACTGTAGGTAATTAGCGTCCTCATCTCCGTATTCTTCATCCTCATACTTGCCTTGCTCTTAAATCACATCAACTTCATTACAATCTGTAGGCATATAATTTTCAGAACCTAGTGTCTTATATATTTCTCCAAATATCTTCCCACCTTTTAAATATTCTTTCAAGGGAATTTTTGTGTTTATGTAATTAAGCTCTTTTATGTTTCTTATGTCGAACAAAGTATCGTATTTTAGTTGTGGATTCATTAAACACATTATCATCATTATCGGGTTCAAAATGTTTAACTGTATAATCATCATGCGTAACCATAATATACATTTTAGACTCGTATCCCTTCGGTAAAAACCTCTCCATCGTCAATTCTTTCATCCTCCGTCATGTTCTAACTAGTCTTTTTACTTGTTTCTCTATCGGGATTACAAGTTTATCCCGCCATAAAAAAGTAACACTCATTAATAGAACTGCCACTATCTTAACCTGCTTATTTTCAGGAACCTCCATCACATTGAAAAATCTATCAACATTTATATGCCACTTTAAAAACCGTTCAACCCCTAAAGTTGCAAAAAATAATGGTAAATTAATGGTATACGAGCCTTTTCCATATAATCATTGTTATTAGATTCCAAGTCAGAATTCTCAACAACATGATACTTGTCGCTTCGAGGAACGTGATTCCAATTTTCTCAATCACCTCTATGTTGATTTAACGTGTTATTCGTTTTAAATATCAACGTATCCAAACCTTCAAATCCGCGGTTAAAACTGTGGTAATGTGACGGCCTCAACCCCGGGGTCAGGAGTTGACGTCATCAACAACAACCATAAGATAAACAATTCAATGATAAAATATAACTATGACCCCTTTACCAAGATCTTTTCTAGGTTTAAGTATGATTTATGTTACAACTACTACAACACCAACTTACACAAGCCATTTTGACACAACTAACTTAATACAATAACTCAATAGACCATCTTTGGTCCAACACAACTACCTCAGAATAGCATGACACGGAATGCACTGGAACTCTGCCCTGACTACCGCGGAAGAATCTTCTAGGCATCTGCAATACATATATAAAATATTATGCAAGGGTGAGTAATCAATTGCTCAGCAGTACCACTATATGAATAACAAGTAAAACAGTTTATAATAAAACAGTGACAGGAACAAAGATTATAGCTTATTTACAACACATGGTAACATTTATAAACTGGATATTTATAACTAGCATGCTCTGAAAAATAACAATACCAGACGTGTGCTGTGTATAAATACCAGAGTTAAATCTTAGCATGCTATTTCATTTTCAAATCATCCGTCTCAAACAAGTTGCTTTGTTAACAATTTTAAAACTGAATCAATCAAATCTACTGGACGTTCAACGGGTGAAGATAGTTGATCATTCTACCCTCACCGGACAGCGACTAACGACCATCCAGAATAAAGAATGTGTTCCGGAACTTGGGAAAAGACTAGATAGGTCTTTCCCCCAACGCTGGACTAATCGGTTAAACAGAATGCCCAACCCAATTAGCCACTTACGCCTACTCAATTCCAATAGATCAACTGAATTCCCTTTTTCCTCTTTCCAAAGTTCCACGACATAGGTGGATCAAAACATTCCACGACATAGGTGGATTAAAACAGTCTCTTTATCCAGTTTTCAAAATCACTGTCACCTATCTCTTTTTAAACCATTCTGTCACAGCACACTATTCAAAACTTCTTTTCATTTTAATCACGTTTAGAGATAGGTGCTTCCAGAAGTTACTTTTCACCAAAACAGAATGAAAACGGTGATTTATAATTACAGGGGATACGTAACTTAAAACGTTTCTGTTCCATTACGAGAATAAAACATTTAGCTATTCATACGTACTGAACCATAAAAGAATGGTCAGGGCTACTTGCCTTGCAGAGCTTTACAACTAATATCGATTGATCTTGGACTGACTTGGACGTTCGACTTTAACGTCTTACTAGAAGACTATCCTGGATCTGACTCTGACACTCAGGTCCTTCGCTTGGAATCTGCTGAGCTCGTCAACTGATCACTAGGTTATCTTTAGTCCAACACTACTCCTCGAGTCATTCGACTAACACCTACAGGGTCAAAATTTTCTATGTTAGACGTCTATGTATGCTTGACATATCTGTTAGGTCACACACACTGTAGAAGGGGGTTAAATACAGTGTTTATCATAATTAAATCGAATTAAAGAACTCAAGTAATAGAAAACAGACTTTATTCAATATAATAAACTCTGTTACAATATGGAACTGTTCTCTCTCGGTCATGAACAAATATCACGAGAGCTGCTAGGGTTACAATAAATAATATTCTCGATAATAATAACACTTATAGTGTAAACCCTATGTCTGTGTTTATATACTACACAGTTACAAGATAAACGCTAATTGATATTGAATATGATTCTGTATCCTAAAATATATCAATTAGATATCTTTTTTTCCAAGTCTTCTATTTTCCATAGAAGTCTTCTCTATGCATATCTCTTCTTTATTTAGTCTTGATCTTATTTCCTTTCAATCAGCCTTTCCTTAAATGTCCGTCTTTCCGCACTTAAGTTCTGATATCCAACTTCTGATAATTATCTCTTGATAATTTAAGTACTGATATCATTAAGTTCTGACTTCCAGTAAGTGCTGATTTCAGTAAGTACTGATTTGTCCTGTTAAGTAAGATCTGAAAACTAAACACAAATCATATTAGTCATGACATTATCAAATATATCTAACAATCTCCCCCAACTTGTAAATTAACATAATATACAAGTTTAACAGATATTTGATGATGTCAAAAACATTAAGTACAAATGCATGAGAATTTGACTAGATAACTACAACTTACAGTCCTTAAAGCTTTACCAACTTTAACTTCTGATAACAACTTCAGTCTGTATACACATCAGAATTTGAGGAGTTGTAGATCTTGACTTGGCTTTACTTTCTGATCTCTTCAATATCAGGAGTTGTTCTGAGATAGTTCTTTAACAAACATCTCTCAGCATATCTGAGTTCATCAATCATTCTCCTTTTAGCATCTTTAAGCTCTGCAGTTTCTTCACCAGTTTGGAAAATAGCATATCTGAGATCATTAATTTTTGCTTTTCCCAACTCCTGATCTAGTCTTATGACATAGGCTTTGTCAGACTCTATATTAAATTCAAGTCCCTTAATACCAAGATATGTTATGATCTTTGCAGTATTATGCTTCATATCAACAATATCACCCTTGTGATCTCTGTACTTGGGACAGTATGTGCTGTCAGACTTTACAGAATAAAGCCTTTTCTGTCTCTGAATTTGAGTCTTCAAATAATTTGCAGCACTTTCTGTTATTCTGTCATTCACTTGAAGTAAAAATAAAACATGTTCTAGTTCCTCAAAATACTTCAGTGGTATAGCATTTTCCCTTATATGGTAAACCCTTCCATCTGTCATGAAATATAACAAGATGTGTTCTTTCAAGAAGGTATGGTAGACCATCTGTACAGATTCTAGTTGATTCAATCTTTCAGGAGTTGCTCCAACACCTGGTTCATTTAAGGAAGTTGGATCATTGGTTGTGTTCTGCACTCTTCTTTCATCAGCACTACCCAATCCAGATTTATCTCTTGCTTCTTTTCCAGTAACCACTCTTGCTTCAAAACCACTTGCTGCATTCTTCAAAGGTTAAATCCTTTCCAGGATTTAACATGAGCAATTTCAGAGGTTTCCTTTGACTTATCTTCTGATATCAAGCCAACTTGAGCTATGTCAGAGGTTGCTTGCTTCATTGTTATACCAAAACTAACTATATCTTGACTCTGAACAACTTGAGCCATGTCAGAGGTTGTTTTAGAAATCTTCCTTGAAGTCAGAGTAAGATCAGCATCTTCAACATAAATTTCTTCATCCATAAGAGGCACATAAACCTTTACAGGTTCACCAACTTTTTCTTTGCCCTTGGACCATGGATCTATCTGCAATTGTGATTTGGCCTTGGTTGCCACAGGATTTGTCCTTTCTTTTATCACAATGCCTTTAGCCGTAGGAAGTTTCTTTTTAACAACAGAAGCTTCAGATTTGGAGTTGACCTTTTCTAACTTAAGTCTAGCTTCTTCTTCCATTAGACTCTCAAAGTCCATTCCTGGATTTTCTTTCAAAAATATCTGTCTTGAAATTTCTTCATCAAGTTCCAAAAATTCATCAGAACTTATCCTTTTACCAGTATCAGAAGTTATTCTTCTCCCAGTATCAGAACTTGTTCTATGCCTTGTAGTTCCAGCTCTACTTGATGAGAGACCTCCACCTTGACCACGACCTCCACCCATTCCAGAGTTTCCCGGGTCATTACCATCATCCTTTTTCTTCAGTGTCTTATCAAGTTTGCATTTGGACTTAATTACTTTCTCCCCCTTTTTGGCATCAGTAGGTAATAAAAGAGAGACAAACAATTCCACTGAGGATTGGATCTCATTGAGTTGATTTTGATGAGAAGCTTAATTCTTCAAAATTTCATCAATCTGAGATTGTTGCTTCTCTTGGGTTTTCTCAATGTAGGCAATTCTGTCAAAGGTAGGTTGGAAAAACCTTTTCTTTTCAAGTTTCAGATTCATATCTTGATGGATCAAGTTTTCTTGAATTTTATTCACCTTGTCATGAGTTATTGAGTGTTGACCTTGAAGGTGTCGTGTACTCAATGCAGTAACTCTCAGTTGTGTCTTGAAATCATCATTGATCAGCATTTCATCAGCTTTTGCAAGATGCTCAGCAAGAATCTTTTCAGAAGGAACAAAGGTAACTGTGTTCCACTCCTTAGTCTAGGCCTGTCAATGGATCGGGTTTGGATCGAATCGGCCTAAATCCATATCCATATCCATTTATTTTTTTGGATTTGGATTCGGATCGGATCGGCTTCGGATTTTTTATAGGCTGATCCATATCCGGATCCGTTCGGATCACGGATTTCGGATCGGATATCCGCTCCATTTATGTATATTTATTTTTTTAACTTAACTTATTACAAAATTTATTTAAAATTTACAATTCCGAAAAATATTAAAATACAAGTAAAATACAACGAAATTCAAAAATAAATTACAAACTAAAATTCGCCTTTTGAAATAAATATACCGAGTTGTGTAATATTTTAATGCTAACTATGAAAAAAATTGATGTTGCGAAATGGAAGTGTTATATGAATTGAGACTTTAGGTTATGCGGCTCTAAAAGGTAAAAGAACTAGTGTTATAGAAATGAGGTTATAAAATGGACTGTCGCTTGAGACCAAACTGAACGAAATATAGATACTGAAACTTGACTCGAGGATAATATGTTTAAAATTAGAACTATTAAAAAATATTTGTATTATAATATATATAACCAGATCGGGTTATTAACGGATTAGATCGGCCTAAATCCATATCCGCTCTATTTATAATCGGATATTTCTTATCGGATCGGATCCCGGATCGGATTTTTAATAGGTCGATCCATATCCGCTAAAATGGCCTCGGATCGGGTCGGATCGGATTTTCGCTCCATTGACAGGCCTACCTTAGTCCACTCCTGTCCTCTAGGAGTTTCACTCCAAGGTACTGGTGTTTCCCCTGTAACAAACTTCTTGACTATCTCAGCTTTATGAACAGTTTGTTGAGGTGCATGTCCAGATGGACCAGCTGCATCAGCATCTACATTTGTTGCAGCATTACCAGTAGCATCAACATGTGCAACATCAGAACTTACAGAGTCAACAGCTTCAACATCTTCTGATAAAAGAAAAGTGTGAGAAGTTATGGATGCTTCAACATCATCCTCGAAGAGCTGATCTCCAACTAAGTTCTGATCAACATCCATATTTTGATGCTCACCTAAAATCTGATCTTCAGTACCTAGATGCAGAGAAGGTGTTGTAGGCAATTCTGGATTAAAATCAGCATCAGGAATTGGTGTTGTGGTTGGAGTGACTTGAGTTGGTGGAGCTTCTAGATGCAAAACTTGAGGAACTTCCAAGTTATGAATGTCAATTTCATCATTTGGCCCCTGGGTATCAGCATTTACTGGAGATACTGGAGGTGTAGGAATGTGAGTAGATTCTGGCTCATATAGTGGCGAGTGATGAGTAGCATGAGGGTCTGAATCAGCACTAGGAGAATTGTGAACTTCAACAGGGTCTTGTAAGATCAGAGATTCATGATCCCCTTCCTTATCTGCTGCTTCCATTCCTTTACCAGAATCTTCAGGCCTTTTTACCAATGTTTCTTTTAGCTTTTAAGGTGACTATAGGAGCTGTATCATCAGAATTATGCCTTCTAAGCCTTTTTAGAGGCCTAGAACTCCCAATATCATCATCCTTCTGAGAAGAGACCTTCTCAGCTTCTTTAACAACAGGTTCCGAGACAGGAACCTGTTCCTCAGCATCTGATTTATCTCGCAGAATGAATCTCCTTCTCTTCTGTTATGTCTGAGGTACTTTATTAGTCCTCTTAGATTTGAAAGATGAAGGCTGCACTGTAGGTTCTGATGGTTGAGGTTGAGAAGTTTGTGGTGATTGAGTAGAGGTGGTAGGTGCTGATGGATGAGGTTCAGATGGTTGAACATCAGGATATAATACAGTGTACATAACAGGGTCATAGGTTATTAATGCTTGTTTGACAGATAAAGGAATTAATAGGGGTCTTAACACAGCCTTCTTATTATCAGTAGATAATAAGTCAGTAAAAGCTCTTTTAGCTATTCTAAATGATGAAATTAATTCACCATAACCTTGGGGCTTATTATCACAACAGAAACTATAAATAAGCTGACAGAATCTAGCAAAATAAACAGTAGATCTATCTTCATTCATTATGTCCCCAATAAAACCTAAAACAGCACGTGCATAATCAAAATCAGTTCGATTTATAAGAGCATACCCGATTTGTTGGCTGAATATGGGAATTGCATCAAAATTGGAACATTTATTTGTAAAAGATTTAGTTATGCAATCAAAGAAGAAACTCAATTCCCTCCTTATGAAAGATCTCTTTAACTGGTCCATCTTTGCCAATGTTCTTTCATATCCCAGACTGGCCATCATGTTTTGAAGAACTGGCTCGTCAACAGTAAAATAGATACAGTTCTCAGGTAGCTGCAGTGCTTGTCGAACCGTAGACAACGTCACAACATACTCATCCTCCCCAGATGAAAAAATAATGCTTGGGGACCCTTGAGCACCACCATCATCATACACACTGCTTCTCCAGAACTTCAGTACTTGAGTACCAGAAACTGCTTCGGGTTCAGTCAGAGCATACCCAATATCAGAACTAGCAAGAAAGTCCTGAATGAAGTGAAGTTCAGAGGGTGCTTCTGACTTGCTAAGAATAGCAGAGAAGTTATTAGAAACAAACGTTGCTCCATCGAAGATTATGTCCTTGGGTGCCATGAGAATTCGTGAGAAAGAAGATTGCCTGTAAGGTGTTTGAGAAAATGGTTGTATGAAAAATCGTCAGTAGATGAGAGATAATAGAAGTAAAGAGAGAGAGAGAGAGAGAGAGATAAAATATGAAAGTAAATAAAAGATTTTACAATCTTTTCTCTCTTTTACTTATACACGGTAGAAAAAGTAACCGTTGAGACACCTGTCAGACATGCAGCAGTAAAAGATATTTAATGGGCACGGGTTTTCAGTAATCATTACTTATCCTATGCAGTTTTTCAAGGAAAAACCGTTCCACTTACCAAGTAATCCCATTAATCAAGGTAGTTCAGTTTTATTTTAAAATTTAAAACTGTTCCCACTTAAAATTATTATTGCCTTACCAATATTCTGTAAATTTATAACCAATGAGAAAATGACCATTAATAAACCAAGTAAACAAATACTGCCACATCAGAATCAGAACTTGATTTGTATCAGAGCTAAAAAGGTCATCAGAATATGGTTAGTATCAGGATTTAAAATGTTATCTGAATATCAAACGACTCAGAGACAAAATCTTGCATAAATATAAAATTTCATTAATATATTGAGCAAATATATTTCATGAAATTTAAATTACAAGCTCAAAAGTACAAGATTGTCCTAAGCTACAAATCCTAACATCAACAGCTTTTGTCCTAAGCTAAGAAGCCAGACAAAGCTGACGGTGAAGAGAAACAGGGAGCAGAAATTATTTCTTCTTCCTGCTCTCAACAAAAAGAATAGCAAGATGAATAATACGCTCCTGATGTCGGAGAGCTTCCAGCCGTTCCTCTTCCCGTCGCTCAAGATGGCGATGGTAGTCCATGTAGAAGAACAAGAGGTCTGTGAGGACCTCTTGGGGAACTGAGTCCCAAATTTCATCAGGAATGGCAGTGACATGCCATTCCAGCTGCCATTATGTACACCTTATATTGATAGTGAAGGTGTCATAGTTCAGAACTAAGTTGTAATGAACCATGGTTGTGATGAGTGAAAAAGAAATGAGTTTGAGAGATTGAGAGAAAATGAGAGATGTGTTAACTGGAATGAGGTGTTGGTTTATATAGCCAATAGAATGCCAAGAGACGCAAGGAAAATTGAATGGTTATAGGTAGAAATAATTCTACCTCGTCTCCCTAGACTGATGAGAATAAAAACAGCCATTGAAAGTTTAAAACAGGATTTAATGCGCACACGAAACAAGTAAAAATTACTGTGCATAGACGTATACCACTAACCCAAATTATGTTGACTGTTAATATCTCACCCAAACATATTCTGATTTTAAATAAGACTGTTTCAGATTTTAATCACAAATAAGTCAAGTAAAGAATCAGAGTCTAATATCAGAACTTAGACTTATATCAGAACTTAACAGTCATCAGAACATGATTTCTTAACTTGAAAAGTGAATGCCTATTTCTGTAATTCGTCACACAAATTCTGATTTTGTTTCTTCAGAACTTAATCATCAGAACTTCCATCAGAACTTGTCCTCAGAATTTATGCAACTGACACTTAAACTGTTCATCTAAAAGAACATTTATCACCACAATAATTTTCATCATTCATATGGAGTGTATGTGTGTGCAGTAAGCTAAATATCAGATAAAGATTAAAGTCTGATTCACTTCAGTACATCTTAGAAATAAGGCATAACTAAGAACTTTGCTCAAAATCTGTCATGATTCTGAAGTCTACTTTAGAATGAGTTCATGTATGAGTCCACCTCAACCGTTTTGTGCTCATTTTATGCATCTTTTGAAATTCCATTTTACAGTGGCTTCTCAGTGTAAGTGAGTCACGATTGCTTATCAGAATTTATGCTATTATCAGAGTATTTCTCCAGTAATCATAGAGTGTGAAAAGTCACCAAGAAAAATATTTATTTTGTTTTTCTGATGCATATTACTTAATACCAGCAATGCACTTGGGTCTTCCCTTCCACAGTTTTTACTCTAGATCTCAAAGGAGTACCTGATTTTTATTTCTTTTTCTTTTCCTTTTGATTAGTGAGGTTTATCAGCACTTAGTACATTCATCAGATTTACTAACATCAGAACTTAACAGATAAGAAGCACTATTCCAGTTTGTGACTTAGTAATGAGATACACAAAGTAAACTTCAACTAAGCTCGGTATCAGAATTTGCTTGTGTCAACAGATTTCCACATAAACAATTACTTCAAACATGGGATTTGTTAGTATATTAAAGACTACTAGGTCAGCATCTAGCATATTTATCCTCATTGGATTGAATAATCACAGAAACATTCATATCACTATTAGAGTTTAGAAATTCACATCAGACAACAATCAGTACTTAAGCAATTTTCAATTAAGCACAGAATATACAAAGATAGTAATTTCTGTAAATACTGATCATAAAATCTGATGCATCAGAACAAAAACTAAGCAGATTTAGAGAAAGAACCTGAAACCATTCCAAGTTCATTTACCAATCTTGTAAAAGTAGCTTCACACGGTGGTTTTGTGAAGATATCTGCTAGTTGTTGATCTGTTGGAACAACGTGCAATTCCACTGTACCTTCATCCACATGTTCCCTTATGAAGTGGTACCTAATGCTGATGTGTTTTGTCATTGAGTGTTGAACTGCATTACCTGTCATAGCAATAGCACTTTGATTATCACAGTAAATAGGGATTTTAAAATATGTTAACCCATAATCCAGTAACTGATTCTTCATCCAAAGAATCTGTGCACAACAGCTTCCTACAACAATGTACTCTGCTTCCGCAGTTGATGTGGAAATTGACTTTTGTTTCTTGCTAAACCAAGAAACCAATATGCCTCCAAGAAATTGGCAGCTTCCACTTGTGCTTTTCCTGTCAATTTTGCAACCTGCAAAATCTGCATATGAGTAACTTATTAGCTTAAAGTCTGATTCTCTGGGATACCACAATCCCAGATCAGCTGTTCCCTTAAGATACTTGAAAATTCTTTTCACAGCTATTAAGTGAGGTTCTCTTGGATCTGCTTGAAATCTTGCACAAAGACAGGTTGCATACATGATATCAGGTCTACTAGCAGTTAGATAGAGTAGAGAGCCAATCATACCTCTATAATCAGTAATATCTACTGATTTACCAGTATCCTTATCCAATTTAGTTGTAGTGGCCATGGGAGTGGATGCACTTGAGCAATCTTGCATTCCAAATTTCTTCAGCAAATTTCTGGTGTACTTGGTTTGACAAATAAAAGTGCCTTCTTCATTCTGCTTGACTTGATATCTTGACTGCATCATTTTGGAAAACTTCTTGCAAAGTCTGTCATTTGTAGAACCAAAGATGATATCATCAACATATATCTAAACCAAAAGTAAGTCCTTTCCATGGTTGAGGTAGAACAGAGTTTTGTCATAGTTCCTCTGCTAAATCCACTTTCCAGAAGAAACTGAGCTAAAGTCTCATACCATGCTCTTGGAGCTTGCTTATGGCCATAAAGTGCTTTATCAAGCCTGTAGACATGATTTGGAAATTTGGAATCTACAAAGCCTGGAGGTTGTTCACCATATACTTCCTCTTCCAATTCTCCATTGAGAAAAGCACTTTTTACATCCATTTGAAAGATAATAAACTTTTTGTGAGCAGCATAAGCCAAAAATATCCTTATGGCTTCCAATCTAGCAACTGGTGCAAACGTTTCATCATAATCAATTCCCTCCTATTGAGAATATCCTTTTACAACCAGCCGTGCTTTATTCCTTGTAATTATGTCATCACTATCAGTTTTGTTTCTGAACACCCACTTTGTACCAACAACAGATCTGTTCTTTGGCCACTTTGTACCAACAACAGATCTGTTCTTTGGTCTTGACACTAGGGTCCAAACTTTATTTCTTTCAAATTCATTTAACTCTTCCTGCATTGCTTGCACCCAATCAGCATCTTGAAGAGCTTCTTCCACTTTCTTTGGTTCAGTCTGAGAAAGAAAAGAATTATAGAGACATTCACTTGAAGTAGTTGTTCTAGTTCTGACACATGCATCAGGATTTCCAATAATTAAGTCAGGTGTATGTGATTTAGTCCACTTCCTTGCAGATGGAAGGTTTTCTCTAGAACTGGATGCTCCCCCATGATCCATGCTATCTTCATCAACATTTTCTAATGCTCCCCCTGAAACTATGCTCTCTAAGTTGGATCCTTCAGAACTTGAGTTTTCAGAATTATCAGAACTTGGCTTATCAGAATTTGATGAATCAGAACTTGAAGAGCCAGTTGTATGTTCTGATGCTTCTTGAGATGTGGTTGTATCTTCAGTATGCTCCCCCTGCACAGGTGCCTCTTCCTTTGGCGTAGTCACCATAGTTTCAATAACTTCAGAGTTTAATCCATCAGAGTTTGCAGTATCTGGATTTAGACTGTCAGGATTTCCAGTATCAGAATTTAAGTCTTCATTTTCAAATCTCAGCTGATCATGATCATTGAAATCTTCAGTCCAGTAATCTTCTTATCATCAAAGGAGATATTGATAGATTCCATGACTACCCTTGTTCTTAAATTGTAGACTCTGAAGGCTTTTGTGGAAAGTGGATATCCAACAAAAATTCCTTCATCAGCTTTTAAATCAAATTTGGATAGTTATACAGGGTGAGTCTTAAGAACAAAACACTTGCATCCAAATACATGAAAATACTTCAGATTTGGCTTCTTTTTTTTCACCATCTCATATGGTGTCTTTCCATGCTTGTTAATGAGTGTAGCATTCTGAGTAAAACAAGCAGTCTGCACAGCTTCAGCCCAAAAATAGGTTGGTAGTTTTGCTTCATCAAGCATTGTTCGTGCAGCTTCAATAAGAGTTCTATTCTTTCTTTCAACAACTCCATTTTGTTGTGGAGTTCCAGGAGCAGAAAATTCCTGCTTGATTCCATGGTCTTTGCAGAACTCTTCCATGATAAAATTCTTGAACTCAGTGCCATTATCACTTCTTATTATCTTTACAGAATCTTTGACCAATTTATTTAGTTGCTTGACATGATCAATCAAGATAGATGCAGTTTCACTTTTTGTGTGCAAGAAATACACCCATGTGTATCTGGTGAACTCATCTACTATGACCATAGCATATTTCTTCTTTGCAATAGAAATGACATTCACTGGACCAAATAGATCTACATGTAGTAGGTGATAAGGCTCAAGAATTGATGATTCAGTCTTGCTCTTCAATGAAGATTTTCTTTGTTTTGCCTTCTGACATGAATTACAAAGGCCATCAGGAGCAAATACTGATTTTGGCAGTCCTCTCACAAGATCTTTCTTGACTAATTCATTTATATTGTTGAAATTTAAATGAGAGAGTTTCTTGTGCCAATTCCAGCTTTCTTTAATTGATGCTCTACTCAACAGACAGATTGCAGAACCATCAGTACTTGTTGAAAGCTTGGCTTCATAAATGTTACCAGGCCTGTATCCTTTCAGAACAACTTTGCCTGTAGATTTGCTTACAACTTCACAGTGTTCTTCAAAGAAATCCACATGATAACCTCTGTCACAGATTTGACTAACACTCAGCAGATTGTGTTTAAGTCCTGAGACTAGAGCTACTTCTTTAATGATGACATTCCCAAGATTGATATTGCCATATCCCAGTGTTTTTCCAATGTTGCCATCTCCATAAGAAACACTTGGGCCAGCTTTCTCCACAAAGTCTGATAGCAGGGCTTTATTTCCAGTCATATGTCCTGAGCATCCACTGTCCAGAACTAGGATGTTTTTCCTGTTGCCCTGCAATCACAAAGACCACTAATGATTAGTTTTTAAGGACCCAGACTTGCTTGGATCCTTTGGCCTTATTAAGTTTGTTAACATTTGCAGCGGATTTAGCATCAGAGTTTATGTTAACATTTTTCTTATCAGCATTTACATTATCAGACTTTGTATCAGAACTTACACTAGAAGGAACAATACTAAATTTCTTTAAAGAAGGTTTTATTTGATAATAATCATAGTACAAACTATGATATTCCTTACAAGTATAAATGGAATGCCATAAACTACCACAATGAAAACAAGGATTTTGTGGCCTATATCTAACAGACTGACTCTTAACTCCTGACTTTGAAGGTAAGGAGTTTATGTTCTTATTCTTCCTGCAAAAAGAAGCTAGATGGTTAGAACTTCCACAGTTATGACATGTTTTTCTAGGAGCATTAGGAACAGGCTTATAATCATTGTTTTTATTCACACCTTCCTTTCCATTTCTATTTTTCCTAGGTGACTTTACCTTGTTTACATTCTTAACATCTTTCAGCTTATGCTTAAGCTGCTTCTTCGTCATTAAGCCTACGTTTACTTCAGTTGTCTTTTCCTGTTTTAGTTTGTCAGAAGTTAATTCCTCTTTAACTTCTGATTTCTCAGTATCAGACTTTACAGCTACAAACTTAACAGGTTTTAACTTTGGCTTTTGTTTAACAACTATAGACTTAATATCTACAGTTCCTTTATCATTCTTATCATCTCCATAACCTAAGCCCTCTTTCCAGTTTCCACTACTTAACAAATTCTGAGTTGTTCTGTCAGAGTTAGTCCAAGTCCTGATAATCTCTCTTTCCTTTTCTAACTCAGTCTTTAGAGATTCATTCATTTTAAGTACTTCATCCCTAACATAGAGAGCATCATCTCTATCTTTCTGAGTTTGATGGAACATGACTAACTCTTTTTCTAAATAATCATTCCTCTTTTTACAAGCAAGATTTTCAGAAGTTAATCTTTCACATGTTAAAGTTTGATCTCTATAACTAATAAACATGGTTTTAAGATATCTTCTCAACTCATTAATGTCATCAGTATGAAAGGCATAAGTAGTTTGAGGTACCTTTAACTCAGCAGCTTCAGAACTGCTATCAGCATTTGCCATCAAGGCATAGTTCACCTCGCTTTCGGAATCTGAAGTGTCTGTCCAGCTTTTCTTCTTTATGACAAGAGCCTTGCCTTTGTCACTCTTCACTTTCTTGCAATCAGGAGATATGTGGCCTTTCTCACCACAGTTGTAGTACTTGACATTTGTGTAATCTCCTCTGTTAGACTTCCCTCCTTTGCCTTCAGATTTTCTTAAACTCTTCTTATCAGAACTTGCACCTTTCCTGGAAAACCTCTTTCCCTTTCTGAATTTCCTGTATGCAATCCTTGTGATTCCTTTCACCATAAGAGCACACAGCTTCATCATCTCTTCATCAACATCCATCTCAGGAAAGCTTTCAATTTCTGAGTCATCATCACTATCAGAACTTGATGACACAGTATCAGACTTTGTGATGAGCGCTTTTCCCTTGCCTTTCTGTGAGGTAGCTGCCTTGGGGGATTCTTCCTCAGCCTTAAGAGCAACTGTCCTTGACTTTCCTCCTTTCCTCTTGCTTCTTTGTTCCATCTCAAGTTCATGAGTCTTGAGCATCCCATAAATTTCATCAAGAGTTATTTCTTCAAGATTATAGTTGTCTCTTATAATTGTTGCCTTCAAATCCCAACTTTCAGGAAGAGCTAACAGGAATTTAAGGTTTGAGTCTTCAAGATCATACTCCTTATCAACTAGTGACAAATCATTCAAGAGTTTGACAAATCTGTCATATAAATCAGTCAATGACTCATTAGGCTTTGAGTCAAAGTGTTCATACTCTTGAGTGAGTATTGTCTTCCTGTTCTTCTTAATCGAATCAGTTCTCTGGCACCGTCTCCAAGGCATTCCATATCTCATTTGCAGTCTTGCAGTTAATTACCCTGTTTGACATTACATTATCAATGACACTATGCAGCAAGTGTCGTACCTTAGCATCCTTAGCAATTGATGCGATATCTTCAACAGTGTAATCACTCTTCTCCTTTGGTACAGACTTTGCTGCTTCTCCTGCAACTACAACAGCGAGTTTTGTTGGCTTGTGAGGTCCTTCATTGATTCTATCAAGATATTCTGGATCTGTAGCTTCCAGAAACATAGTCATCCTCACCTTCCATATGGGACATTCAGATGGTTTCAGTATGGGAATCTAATAGCCTCATATCGACTATAGATTTGAGTCTTTGGGGGTTCTTCAGTTTTGATGGGCTTGGTTGGAGTTTCTGCTTCAGACATGATTATTTTTGGATCTTAAACTGTTTATGTGTTAACAGATAGGCTCTGATACCACTTGTTAGGTCGCACACTGTAGAAGGGGGTTGAATACAGTGTTTATCACAATCAAATCAAATTAAAGAACTCAAGTAACAGAAAACAGACTTTATTCAATATAATAAATTATGTTACAATATGGAACTGTTCTCTCTCAGTGATGAACAAATATCACGAGAGCTGCTAGGGTTACGATAAATAATATTCTCGATAATGATAACACTTATAGTGTAAACCCTATGTCTGTGTTTATATACTACACAATTACAAGATAATCGCTAATTGATATTGAATATGATTCTGTATTCTAAAATATATCAATTAGATATCTTCTTTTCCAAGTCTTCTATTTTCCATAGAAGTCTTCTCTATGCATATCTCTTCTTTATTTAGTCTTGATCTTCTTTCCTTTCTATCAGCCTTTCCTTAACTGTTCGTCATTTCGCACTTAAGTTCTGATATCCCTCTTCTGATAATTATCTCCTGATAATTTAAGTACTGATATCATTAAGTTCTGACTTCCAGTAAGTGCTGATTTCAGTAAGTTCTTGTTAAGTAAGATCTGCAAACTAAACACAAATCATATTAGTCATGACATTATCAAATATATCTAACAATATCCTTGCTAACAAACCTACCCATTCGATATCAAATCCCAACTCATAATTATACATATTATAATAACACACGCAACAATTAAGATTCACGTTCTCGAAAATCGGTTCGACAATCACTACCGGGATGTACATATACTCGTAGTTTCGAGAAAATAGGGTTGTCATATATTTTGCAAAATATTCTATCACAACACACCAGCAGGTCCTGCAAAATACTTATTTATAATTATATATGTATATATATATATATATGTTTATCGGCCTACCCGTCGAACAATTCGACGTCAATTCACCACAACAATACACAATTTTACATTCCTAACGACCGATACAACTCAAAAATCACAATCAATTCAATTAACGATACGACTTAAAAAGAAATTAATTAATTATTTTAAAATTTTAGGACTCAGAAATAATTCATCACCGTCCACCATCGGCTCGCCGGGGCTCATCGCCGACGGCGGCAAAATTTATTGGTGCCCGATGATTTTCGGGTTTCCAAATAAATTCCACCGATTAATTACTTTTCGTACAAAAACTATATTTATATCATGAATATTCATTCAATTAATTTCCTGCATACAAAAATATAAAAACCCAATCAATAATTACGGAACTAATTAGCACAACAATCGACTCACACCAACACAGCACATACGCGCTTCACGCGCTGACACACGGCCACACAAATTGAAACACACGCACGCACACACTGCAACCAAGAATCAGGAAGGAACAGAGACCAAAGCAAAGCAGTAAACGGAGTACAGGGCAACCGGACAATTACCGGAGTAAACCGGAGTACGGCAGGGAAAGAAACCGGAATAAACAGGCGCAACAGGGACGGGGCGAATAACTGTAGACGACAAAAGAAGGAAGGAACAGGAAGCAGGGGAACAAGCTCGGAAAATAAATAGAAACAGAATGGGAGGGTGAGAGTAAAGAGAGAGGAAGAGATTAGAGAATGTGAGATTGTGAGATTGAGAGAGACAGAAATCGGTACAGGGGAGGGAGTACATGAATGAATTAAATAAATGGCAGCAATGTAACACGTAGCAAGTCCACTCCTAAAAATCGAACACGTGTAATATTTTCTGTTTTCCTGCCTGAGTTTGTCTCGAGTTGTATATTCTAACGAATCAACATGCGAATAAATAATGCTCGAACAATTACCGAATTAGTTCTAAAATTTTTAAAATATTTGAAATTTAATAAAATAAAATTTTCATAATTAACGAACCAAGTTGCATTTAAAATAAATTTATAAAATCACGAAAATAATCTTAAAATGTTATAAATATCCCGAAGTTAATTTCATAATTTTAAAGTCATTTCTGAAATACAATTTATACCCGCTTTTAGCAATTAAACGAATCAACGTGCGGGTAAAATTAATCCCAAAAATTTCCAAAATAATTTTAAAATTCTCGAAATAATTCAAACTTAATAAAATATGAGTTCCATAATTTTTGAAATATTCTGAAATTTTATACGAAATTTACACTTAAATACAATCAAAAAATCATTCAGGGATAAATAATTAATGAAATATTGATTTCTAAATTTTATAAAATCCCAAAAATAATTACTGAAATTTTAAAACCATTAAAATAATTTTTAGAGGCATTCCAAATATTTATGAAAATAAATCTACTATAAAACCACTTTTAAAAGTAATAACGAGACAATACAGCTCAACAAACAATTATACAAATAATCCTTGTAAGCCACCAACCACACATAACTAATAATAAAACAACACACGGCTACCAGAAAACATACACATACTTTATTCACTTAATTATTTAATAATTACACACTTAAATAGTACAAAAATATACGAGTCGTTATAGGTAACCTCTCGAAGATTAATTGATTTTCTCATAATGAATCAAAATAATGAAAATGACAGAAAAAACATGACTCTGATATCAATTGACGAAATACAAAAGTGTAAAAGAAATAAGTATTAATATTCGCAAGTACTCTTATACGATAAATCCTTTGAAACCTTGAATTCACAAGGGTTTCTTGAATTTACCAAAAAATAAGATTATTTATATAGGAATAAAAAATCATAAAATGAAATAAAAATAATATATTTAAAAATAAATAATAATTAAAGATAGTATAATTATGCTATATTTTAAATTCCAATTTGACATTATCATCCCGATAGCACCTCAATAGGGTGATCATGCATTAGTCAACTTGATCATTACACCCTAACTACCCTAACTATGTACCGAAAATTCTCGTGCATCAGATACGAACAGCCTCGTAGATTGTTTGCATTGGCTGTGCTTTGTTTAAATTTTAGTTGGATATCCTTTTAATTTTCAGTTGAATGGCAGGTTTTTTTACTGCGGATTCTACTAGTAGGCTTTAGAGTTTGGGAAAGGGATTTTTTACTGATGTCAATGGTTAAAATAACCAATATTGTTTGTTTTTTATGACAACTTGTGAACTCGTCTAGTCAAAATTCGATCCGATGCATCTTGCTTACGCTTCTGCATTGTCTCATCCCACTTGTGAACCAGAAGCCTGGTTTTTAAGTTTGGTGATACACAATAGTAGGAGTAGAATGATTTGCAGAATTACATTTTGATATATCTGGTCCTGTGAAGGACAAAAGTCATTCACAAGATACACAAAACTTTACGTTTTCACCGTCATTGTTCTTTTTCCAGCAGTATGACTAATATTTTGTCTATTTTCCACAGCCTACATGTGTTCTTTTCTGTAATCTCTTCTTTATAAACAATACTGTACCAAATAAATATGTAAAAATACTATTATAAGATTGCTACTGAAATAACATCTTGAAATTTTAAAACGACCGCTTCCTTAATAAAATAAATAAGTAGTCTAACAAACGTATGCTTCATAGATGATTTTTTTTTTTTTAATTAAGATCCTTAAACAACCCTCGGATTATTCCCACTCCCCATAATCGCAAAGCTTAACTTAAACCAATTATATATTGTTCTTACAATTACTACTCCCCTCACGTACATCTACTCGTTCCCTTTGTCTTTGTTTCCCTCTAAACCAATCAAATCCAAGCTATAATCACCCTTTTTTTTGGTACAACAATTAATCAATCATCATAGTAATAATACAAGAACACTTGGTGTTCAGATAGAGATTTTGATTGAATCAAAAGGTGTTTCAAGACTTTGGAAGTGGCTCCCCTCTTAAGAATGATTTGAAAAGTTGAAGGGACTCTCTTGGCTTAAATAGTGGTACTTCATGACCTGCTCCTCTCACTGTTGCAAATGTTAGCCCTTCATATACCTCTGTCCACCCTCCCACCTTCAAACATTTTTAACACGAATTTTATCAGTCTCCACATTCATATAACTCCGCTGATATCAGAGCCTCATGCAGAGACAGAATACCAATACGACAACAAGTACATAAACCATAGGCTTATGCAAGTTACACTCACCTGTTTTTTGACATACCATGGATACCATGGGATTTTTGTTGTTAGCTTGAGTTGTTCCAGAGCATACCTTGTAGCTGTGACTGGCACAACTGAGTCCACGTCTCCACTAAAATACACAATTGCACCCAAAATTTAATCAATTTAATCATCTATTAAATTGAAAAAAAAAATTAAGTTATGGTGCTAGTAAGGTAGATCATGCAACCTGAAAACCCAAATTCTTAATCCAGCACCAATTAGTTCCCGGTATATTGGAAGAATTGATACTTCAGTGTCATTCCAATTTCGATTCAGAACCTCGCTGCCAATAACGTACACATTTAGAAAAAATGACGACAAAAATATAAAATTTTGATTCAAATCGAGCATAAATTGTTGGTAGTAGCAAATTGATCCTAGTTCTACAAGCACCAATTGTAAACATAGGCCAATAAGTTTAAGAATAATTTATGTGATTTACCTGCAGGCGGTCCACTTATATGGAATTCCTGTTGTGTTTGCATGGAGAGCTTTCTGGACGTCTGGCCTATTATAGTAAATCTCTGCATATTTTTCGGTACAGGGGTCATATCCAGATAACTGCCGGAACATCTGAGAAATGCCAAACAATTAGTTATCATCAATAAATGAAGTTTATTACTACTCTTCTGTATTGACTAATTGCAACATCTATTGTTATCATTGTCGCATATACCCCATGAGGTCGATGAGGCAATCGCATAGTCTTGTGAGTAGCACCATAACTGCCATCAGATTTGTTGCAAGGAGGTGCATATATATTGTACTGGTCAATGTTTCCAAATTCTTGATCCATGGCATAAGAATACAATGATTCACACTCATTTGATGTTTTCTGTCGTCGGAAATCGCATGTGTTAATCAGTTGATGGTACGTTTTATCCGATATCATGGCATGGCTCCACCAGTAAGTCACTGTTCCAATGTTGTCATAGTAGTTATCTGTAACTGCATTCCCCACCTGCATTCACAATTCAACTTGTGTTTAAAGTCAAAGCAAACATAATGCGCCACATCCATACTTAAATGAAGAGCGCGTAAATGCATTACCATGAATCCCTTTAGATTAATTTTTTGCTTGGCATTGGCATTGTAGTGCACTATTGCTCTGGCTAACTGGGGAACATAATGACCAGCATAGCTCTCTCCAGTTAAGTAGACTTCTCGGTTCTTGTAACGTGGAAATCGATTCATCCACCTAAGGATAAACTGTAGCGAGTCCTTGGCTGAAATCCAGATATTTGCCATAAGATCAAACAAGTCAATAAAGTGAAAGCAGTGAATACAACCACAACAATATCAATATGAGTAATCTATGAACCAGCTGCAAACTGTAAGAAGATGTAGCATGAGCCCTGCTGAACATACCAGTACGACGATCACCAGTGTCAAAGAGATCGCTTGAGCGATTGCTGTAAGAATAGCCAACTCCAGCAGGAGTTTCAAGAAACAAAAGGTTTGCCTCATTGTTCCAGGAGAATTTGTTAGGGTATAAACCTGAAGATGTTTTGTTTATCCTAAATGGTCCTATTTCTTCAGATGCCCCATATGCAACTGAAGAGCATCCTGGACCTGTAAATTTTTAATTTCATAAGCCAATAGCACAATAAACATCACAATTAACATTGAATTAGCCTTATGCTCATTGTCTTATGCTCCATGTCCTAAACTAGATCATGAATGAGGTCACAAATGCATTTATTGTGGGCCATTTTTCATAATAAATATGTTTGTGTTCTAAATGTAGATAAGATATAATACAGGGGGGGGGCGTAAGCAGGAGTACAGGTACAGCAATAGAAGTATACATTACACGGATGAGTAAAATGAGGAAAGCAGTAGTAAAGAGCCAAAACTAAGGTAGTGTAAAATAAAAAATAAAAATAAAAAACTGTAGGTGATGCAAATGTAAAGAAAGAAGTAAAGTCCAAGAATGCTGACAATAGTGGGTAGAGCAAATGCAGCTGCAGGTTGTACACTACACCCCCACCATGCATCATAAATGAGTATTGCTTTTCTAGACTATTTAGTTGCTTTCATGCATTCATTATCTCCCTTCTCTATGTAATTTACTGATTACTACACCTTATATTTTATGCATACACATATTGTGAAACTGGAAAGTCTGATAAATGAATATTCGGGATCGACGAATAACTTTGTGAAGTAAATTAATTTTCTTCGCTCTCCACATAATGCAGAAATGTACATGTGGATAATGCATTCATTAATGGGGGTTATGTCTTGTGACCATGGGTAGTTAGCTCATGATGCATTTCTGCAGCAACCCTACTGATAGAGTCATGTTCCCTTTTTCTGCTTTTCTTCTGTCATTCTTAATTACATTTACAATTAACAAGACAATGAGTAATAAATATTTCACCCCGGGTAAAATCAAGAAAAGCTGCAATCTTTTTTAAATTTTATTGTACAAATCAAATTCAACAATATCCCTACAGATTTTTATCTGGAACCATCCTAAATCATTGTCCTATGTGCACACAACACTACACCAATTTATTTTGTTTTCTTGCAATATAAATTTTAACTAGCAATGAAACAGTAAACTACAGCCTAGCTACATCTGAAAATCTAAAACTAGTAGTAGTAACTATAATTGCATAAACATAGTAGATGTATAAGCAAAAATAGATGAAGAAGGTAAAAAAGAAAAGGGCGTTAGTGAATATGTTGTATACCTCCATTAAGCCAAATGACAAGAGGCTTGGAGAGAGGGAGATGAGGAGACTCAGTAAGCCAGTAAAAGAGGGCACGCCCAGCAAAATGATTAACAGTTACATAACCGGAGAACTGTTGGAAAGAGACAATGGGTTGTCCCGGAAGAGAGATTATCCGGTCAGCTTCTTCTTCTTGTTTCGCGTGATGATGACCATGTGTTGCAGCTGCTGCTGTTGTAGTTGCACCCATTTGTGCAACAGCTATAAGTAACATGGATATCAAGATCTTCATCTTAGACATGGCCATGTCCTAGTATTTTTCTAAGAAGAAGCTGCAGCCTGCAGCTAGCTAGCTGTATAATATATATAACAAAAGGGAAATGATACTTGTATATATAACCCTATTCTCTGATGTTTGTGTTTTTGTATGGGGAAGTAAGGAGGAGGTTGAGTGATGACAGACTATGATTTATTATGAGAGAGATTATGAGAGAGAGACTGAGAGAGAGTATCTCCTCTAGTTTTTACACACCATTTATTTTTGGACAAATTAATAAACTGATTTACTTTCCCGGTTGAATTTTGTTCTTTTTAAGTACATGTAAAGCAATATCTTAATTTTGTTGACTCTAATATTTTGTTATCTGGTTGAAAATATTGCTGCAACTGATTGTGTACTAGTGGACATGTTAAATTTGTTGAATGATGCATTTGAATCGAATGATTCATTGATTTGAATCGGCGCATCACTATTTATTGCCCACAAATATTGCAATGATTTGTTATTGTACCCTAGGCCCTAGCACATCATTTACAATATTGTGTGCACATCAAATTTTGTTCTTTTTCATTTTTTTTTCCAAATTCTAATGTTAGTTTTGCTTATTTTCATTTGTCTTTTTGAACTTCAAATGTTGGTGTGATGATGACGAAAGATTGTTAACGGCAATCTCATAAAATATTGTGATAACAATCGGTTATCTAGATAATATGACGTGAAGTAGGGTTCAAACCATATTAATCAAAGGTTATTAGGTTCTTATCTATCTTTAGGAAAATTAAAAATTCTACTTTTGATATGCGCGGAGTGAGCGTGATCAATTAGTTACAGATACAAAAATAAGGTTGAAATTTTGTGTCATACATACATCTTTAGCGTGTAAATAACATGGGGTGAATAACAACTTTACTCTCGCTCTATTTGTTGTAAGAGTATTTCCAGGTATTTTGGTTCATTATTTAAATTTAATATTAAATATTTGATCCTAATAATTTTAAAACATTAATATTTATTCTATTCTTCAACAACATTCCCTATATCCATTTTTTATATAATATTTTTTCATTAAAAAATATCATTATTACAAAAAATAAATAAAGAGAAAGTTCTTATTTTAAATATATATTACTCCCTTCATCCCTCCCAAATATTTATATTTGGGTTAGACAAAGATTTTAAGAAAAACGATAAAGTAGTAGAGGAAAGTTAAAAAAGTTAATAAAATAATGAGACTGATTAATATTATATGTATAAAGTGAGTATAGTGGAGTGAAGTAGTGGATGTAGTTATTTTAAAAATTATAAAAAATTTACTATTTTTAGAAAATTTTGAAATGTAAACAATTGGAAGGAACATTCAAAAAGGAAAGTGTAATAAAAGGGAAAAAAGGAGTATAAAATAAGAATTAAAAGTTTGAGAGAGTTTATTTAAAATTAAAAAATTAGAAGAGATCTTAGTAATTTAAGAAATCGTTACAGAGTAGTTTTTTTCTCATATTCTTTATTTTATATTTTAAGACATCGAATAACTAAGTTTTTGGAGTTTATCTGATGTAATAGTCTCAACTCTCAACCTTTGCAATGAGGGTAAACCGTGTTTACTTAATGTCTATTCCCTTGCTAAAAAATTTAAAGACCAGACAAATACATGTGTCCTTTTTGGCCAAATTTTTATGGCTGCATTTACTTCATCATTAATAGTATTACGTAAAAAGCAAGTCAAAGATGAAACAGATGCAGTTCTATTACGTGTGATGAGTCGATCAGTTAACACAAGTAATCATGTTAATTTGGGGCATACGCCGACGACAAACGGAAACGGTTCACATACTTGGCATGAAAAAACGATAAACACGACGTAAACGTAACAGCTAAAGCCAAAATTTACTACAAAATAATTGCCCTTTTCTGGTTTAACTTTTGAACTAGGTTTAGCTGGTCACGAGTTTCATCACTGCTTTTTCTCGTGTATTCATTCCTTTCTTCAAGTACAACTTGATTTCACAGAATTTTTTTCATAAATAAAAAGCTTTTTTAAAATGACAATAGCATGTCGTCGCAAAGAGTGGAGTGAATGAAATTTGCAGCTGCAAGTAGAGATGCACAGAAGGCCCATCGGGCCGGGTTTTGACCGGTCCTTAAAAAACTCGGACTTTGACCGGGCCGAGCTTTTCGGACTTTAATTTTGACCGAACCGGGCCGGGCTTTCCGAAAATGTCAGAGCCCGTTTGGGCCCTCGAGCCAGGTCTGACTTTTTTCGGGCCGGATCGGATCGGGCCGGACTTTTTTCTAATTTAAATCGGATCGAGTTTTATTAGAGATTCTGAAGACTACATATGTTAGCAACTATATCATCGTAAAAATGTATTAGTTTATATGGAATATATTATGAAAACATTATTTCGTTGAAAACATTTAAGTTCGGCAAAAAATAAACATGTTTATAGAATAATATGTTTTATCATTGTTATCCAAATATATATAGTGTATTTACTATATCTTCTTTCATTATTTATACAACGAAGTGTATAAATAATATTATTAATCACAAATATGTAAATATATACGTGTTTAATGTATTATTTATATTTATAGTATATGTGAATTCATAAATATATAGGAAAATATATTAGAAGAATCAGATTTTAACCGGGTTTTTTCGGGTTTTTAATCGGACCGGATCGGGCCGAAGCCCGGGCTTTTAACCGAGCCGTGTCGGGCCGGGCTTTGCCTAAAAATATAGGGTCCGTCGAGGCCCGAAGCTCGGGCCGGGACGGGACCGGGCTTTGACCGGGCCGGGCTTGACTGAGTTTTGACCGGATCGAGCCGGGCCAGATTTTCGGACTCAGGTTTTTTGTGCATCTCTAGCCTCTAGCCGCAAGTGGTCTAAGGGGTGAAATGGATGAAATTGGGCAGAGACGTTTATTTTCATCTCGTTCATGATTCGGGTTGACTATTCAAATATTGTGAAATTGTATGGGCCTTTGATGCTGCTAGACTGTTGTAATTTCTAATTAACTACTCCCTCCATCTCGGTCAATTATTTATATTTGTTTTGTGCACGGAGGTTAATAAATATGTATATATAAAAAAAAAATAGTTAAGTAAAAATAGTATGAAAGGGGAAAAAAGTGGGAAAGTGGTGGGACTCATTTACTATTTTTGGTAAGTTTTGAAATGTACAGAATTGGATGAGACATTTCAAAAAGGAAAGTGTAAAGAAATGGGACTAGAGCGGGCAATCGGGTCGTGTCGTGTAATTTCGTGTTTCGTGTACGTAAATATGAAACTCATATCCAACCCGAAATGATTTCGTGTACCCATATGTGAAACTCATATCCGATTTGAATCGTGTTGTGTACTTTTCGTGTATATTAAATAAAAAATTAATATTATATATACATATAATATATAAAAAATCTATTTTAATATATAATTTAATGAAATATGGAGAGTATATATATATATATATATATATTTACATAGTATTCTATAAACACTTGTAAATATTTCTATTATATTTATATTATATACATAAATATATGCATGTGTTATATATATTAATTTATAAATATATTTATCTCGTGTAATTTCGTGTACCTAAATTGAAACACATATCCGACACTAAATCTATCGTGTAATTTCGTATTTGTGTTCATTCGTGTTTCGTGTACCAAAAATTAAAACCCATATCCGTATTTTCCGTGTTGTTTCGTGTCGTGTTCACGTATCGTGTACCATATTGCCCGCTCTAGTTGGGACAGAGGGAGTAGTTTATTAAGCACGAACTTTTTTTTATCTCTTTAAATTTTATCATTTTGAAATTATGAATAATAATAAATAAAATATATCAAAAAAATAAAAAGCCTTTTTTCGTTAACAATGTTTTATTTAATGAGTCGCTCTATCATTATTCCCAAATCTAATATCATAAAATTATATTATTTATTAATCACTAATAAATATAATATTTTTTCCTATTTCATAATATTAGAATTTGAGAAATTACATAAACAAATTGAAACGATATAAGAGTCATAATTTTTATAGTATTAGTCTTCTACTTTACATAAGTAATATAATGATATAATGATTATACAAAATTTTGAGAAAACATATCTATTGATACTTATCCTTGTAATATTTTATTGGTTAAAAATTAATAAAAAAAAGTTCTAGAAAAAAATAATATAATAAGATATTTTAGAATAAAGATGAGAAATTGTTATAAATAAATAAATTTAGGAGAATATCAAGATGGTAAGTTAATTTCAAGAAAAAAAAAATATTTTTTAGGAGAATGTTATCATGGTAAGTTGATTTCCCGAATGTTAATGTAAGATTTTGTAGAATTATTTGGAGAATAATAAAAATGATAATAAATATTTTTAGATACTTGTCTTTATAATATTTTATAGTCTAAAATTTTAAAAAAAAATAGGAAAATATAATATAGTAATTTGATTTTAGGATAATGAGAATAAATGGTATTAAAAATGAAATTTAGGTTAATATAAACATGGTAAATTTATTTAAAAATTAAAGTAGAAGTTTTAAGAGAATATTACGATAGTAAGTTGATTTCAAAAAATTTAATGGGTGTAAAAAACTTTAGGAGAATATTGCGAACTATTTAGCATATTATAAGATAATTGTAATTTTTGATATTTAATTATATACTAAAAAATTGAGAAAATTAGAAAAATAAAATGATAAGATTTTAGAGCCGCCACGTAAACGCCCCCGTTTTCTTCTTTATACAAGTATAATATAATATAAATATTATGAGTAATTTTTGTTGAGAAAACTAGGTCTGAAATTGTACTCAAGACGTTACATGAGGTTAGCCCTAGTATAAAATTTTAATGGCAAATTTATAAATTTAAACCTCAACCTCCTTACGTTGATAAGATCTTACGTGTATGGATGACCATTTGGTCCGTTCGATTCAAAATCGGACCGAATAAAATAGACCTAAAAACTGAAATGTCATTTTTACTTGGACCGAATCGAACCGAAGCTGTGTTATGGATCAGATCGAACATAATTAAAGTAACGTGATATATAGAGTTCTAAGAGTGTATAAATAAAATTACAAATTAAAAATTATGATCATATTTTTTAAGATATATGTAAAATGTATATAATATAAAATTATAATACTTATGATTTGATCTATTTAGTCCACGACAAAATATTTTTTTAAAGAATCAGACCGAACCAAATTTTATTTCTATCTATTTGGTTCAGGCCGAATAGACCGATTTTCTAAAAAGTCAGGATCGAATCGAACCGAATTAGCATGGTTCGGTTCGGTTTTTCGGTTTTGGCTTGATTTTTCTCGGCCCTACTTACTAGGGCTGATCATGGGTTACATAACCCGCAAAACCCGACTCAACCCAACCCTAAAATGAGTTGTTTAAACCGAGTCGTTTTAACCTATGGGTTAGTTGGGTTATTTTATACTTGGGTCGTTCATAACCTATTTAAAATCTTGAACCAATCCAACCCGGTTCAATTTTTAAGCCCATCTTATTGCATAGTATAATACCTAAAATGAATGAATAATAATTAAGTTGTGGTCCTTTTTTACCGGAAACCTAGTTACTTTTCTGGTTACTGAAAGAAATGTGTCCTAAGTCCAATCATGTATGATGATTTATGAATAATTTTTATGTAATCTGTTTTGATTTCATTGATATTAATAAAAGACTTGTTTTGGTTTTATTGCGGGCTTTGTCTATTTAAGTGTTTAAATAAGATATATCATAGTTTAGAGTAAAGCTTTTTATGGATTATGAAGAGATCATAATAATGAGACCTAAAAGATGATAACTCTGAACTTAAATATTTCTTGGTCGTAGGATTACTAACTGGTAATTAGTAATCCGCAAAGATCGGTACATACTATGCTTGCTTCATTATGAATGATGTATGTTCTCATAGACATGTGTGTGGTGACACTACAACTAGTATGTAGGTGCTTATTATAGAATAAGTTCACTGAATATGACTCACACAGCTGAACAACTGATGGAGTTCACTCACGTGTCAGCAGATGTTCACATAGTGATAGTTGTACAAGTATCATTAGACTTAAAGTCATCATAGTCATCTTGTGTACACTGAACTATGCTTTGGTTTAGTTCTTAGTCTCCAGGGACAATTATAAGGGCTCTACTGGGTATATGAATTTGTACACGAAGATAGTGTATGATCAATAAAGGATCTACCCCTTTCAATGAAGGAAGAGAATGTTCAATGCTGATCCACTTATGCTAGTTCAGGAATCTCTGGCCAGAGTGAATGAAATTAGAAAGGAGTTTCTAATTTACATTAATTAGAACTAAGCATAGTGAATGAGAAAACATCTGATTAAATAAGATAGGCTTGACACAAGTTCCATGCCTTATATTTAATCATGACATTGCAGGGTAGAAGGAATTGATTGTACGGTAACTATTCACTGAATGGGTTCTTGGTATTATAAGCAGTGAATTCGTATTATCTGGATAGTCGCGATATGCTGAGAAGTATCCCTCACGATGTAGAATAAATATGATTAATTAATTAATCATATTTAATGAATTAGAGAATTTATATAAATAATGATAAAATAGTTTTATTATTATTTATTTCTACTACCGGCTTAATATTGAACCTACAGGGTCACACCATAAAAGAGAATGATTTAATGGTGGAGAAATTAATTAATAATGGCTGATAATTATTTATTTATATAATAAATAATTAATTGGAAAATTTAATAATTGATTAAATGAGATTTAATTGATTATAAATTAATTAAGAAAAAGTTCTTAATATTATTAATTAAGAATTAATTTTTTTGGAAATTAAATCAAGTGAGAGAATTATTTCTAAAGTGTTTAGAAAAAGGATTAATAATTAAAAGGTGTTTTAATTATTAGTTAATTGCTTAATAAGAATAAAGGGTTAATAATAATAATAATATTTTATGTGAAAATTTTCAGCTGAAAATTTTGCCTATAAATATATTATTATAAACCCTATTTTTGTTTTAACCTAAAATTGAAGAAAACCCTAATTCTCCCACCCCTTTCTGTTAGTCCCTTAACAATGTAGCAAGAATTACAGAAGGGGGATTGAATGAAATTCTTGAACCTTTTTCTTGAAATAAAAATGTTCAACTCGATTATAGATATATTTGTTTTGATTAGCACAATGCGGAATGTAAACTTAATTGAACGAAAACATAAGTAATTAAAAATAAGAGTCTTTAAAAACTTTCTGGTGGATTTAAACAATTCCACCAGAGATATATATAATATATCGAGAGGACTCTGTGTGCAAAAATATTCACAGCTGCTTACAAAATAGAACTACTGAGAATACAGGAAATGCTAAAGATTCTGCTTACAAAGATTTCTCTGTTTTTGTGTTTTCAGCTATCTCAGTTATTTTTCTATTTGCTACTCTCTTGGTTTATATAATACCAAGATTACAAAGTCAAAAAGACTGAACAAATATAAAATCTAACAGTCTTAAGCTTTGCTGCTTTTCGTCCTCTATTACCCAGTTAATGGGCTTTCACAGTGTGTTTGCATACATCTCGACGGCTGTGTGTCAGCTTTCACTGTTCAACTGCTGTTTGAATTCTTCATATGATCATCCGTCGACTTTCAGAATATCCGTTGATGATTTAATTGATCATCCGTTGACTACTATATTAAACATCCGTTGATAGTCATTTTATCATTCGTCGATGGCTTTGTTAATCATCCGTCGGTAGCTATTTTGGCACTTGACTCTATATCACTTATGCAGAATTACAAGACATCAATTATGTACAATTAATCAACCTATTCTGCATATCTAGTTAAAGTCGACATGACTTATATGCTACTACAGATTCTATACAAAGGTGCATACATAACTGTGTTACAAACTTATTATTACATAAGCTACTCACTCGATGGATAATAAGTTAATCATCCGTCGGGACTATAATGAGTTATCCGTCGGGACTATAATTCTTATCCGTCGAGTGCTACATAATTTCACTAAGTAAAATCTACTTAGATATTTTGTTTAAGAAATCATCAAGTACACAACATATGCACAACAATCTCCCCCAATTTATGTATACTGGAATTGTAGGCATAAATTAAGAGATACTTGATGATAACAAAACATCCTAAACATATATCTTTAAAGAGAAGTAGATAAACTGAAAGTGCTTCAATTAATTTAAAATGTGCAAGGTTTGGCTCACAGTCAATTCAAGATGCTCCTCTAGCCTGAGCAGATTTTTCTAGTTCCTTGAAGGTCTGGATCTTCTTCCAAGCTTTCTGTTATTTTCTTCAATTTGATTCTGGAGCTGCCTGTGGAATTCTAGTTCATCAGATTCTGAGAGATCTAGCTTTTCTTGCATTTCCAAGAGAGTCTCATTGCTAGAGATACTCAGTTGGTCTTCTAATCTAAAGAATCTTCTCACACCCTTGTCATCCATGAATTCCATCAGCCACTAGGGCCTTAGATGCACTCTTCTCCCTGTGTATGGGATGATTAGAGTTTTTGGGAGTGCATCTTTAGCTCTAACACTCCTCAGCTCTTCAATCTTTTTCAATACTAGTCTTCTTGCAGTTACATTGAACCCAAAGTTTTTCTTGAAGGATGAATAGACTTTAATCAGCACGGCTTGGCTTTCTTGAAGAATCCTGTGAAGTGGCCACTGAATCTCCCTTCCTCCTTTGTACTTGAACACCAACCTTTCAGGTAGGTTTCTGTATGCATCAATTGCCCTTACTTCATCCAGTTCATCCAGATAAAGGTTTAGGTCTGAAAATTCTTTGATGTCACACAAGTACAAGTAGTCTCCCCTGTTGACCTTGGGTTGAGCTTTAACTACTGACTTAGATTTGAGAGGTGACAGCTTCACTTTCTTGACTGCCCTTGACTTTGTCCTTTTTGGCTTGCTAAGGATTCGTAAGTTGAAGTCAGGAATTGGTATGTTATCCCACTCTATTGGCTCATCCTTTGGCACAATAAGTTCACCATGTATGTTCTTGTAGGGATCCACCACCCTTATGTCTTCAAATACCACAGAGGGCTTTGATCTTGAGTTGTAGCTTGAGTGGATTCCTTAGAAAATTGATCTTCTAATTCCTTGTCAACAACATCCATTTTCCTTTTTGTTCTTCTAGCCAATTCTTTCTTTCTTGGGGATTTCTTCTGTTCTTCAATCTTCTTCTTTGATTCAGCAGCTTCAGATGGTTGAGAGGGAATTTGTTAAGAAGAATTCACAGCCTGTAGCTTGGCCAAGATAGCAATCTGTTCTTTCTTTTGTTTAGACTTCTTTGCATCTAGAGCAGCTTGCCTCTTTTCCTGCTTTAATCTAGCTTTTTCTTCTTTCTTTGCTTGAGCAAATTGTGGATGTCCAACTACCACACAAATTTCCTTTCCATTTCTGAATATTTTAGCAATTCTCCTTTTTGAAGCTGAATCAGCTGGATCTTTATAGAAGACAATAGATCTTGACAGAAGCTTCTTTTCATCAGGCTTGGGTGTCTCATACACAGTGTCCATAGGGTTCTTCCCAGATGATTTTGGATAATTTGCCCTTGGTTTAAGAATTGTTTCAGCCTTTTTAGACTTGATGCAGGAAGATTGTCCTTTTTCCAGATAGTTCATGCTCATCTCATTCACACTGATTGGCTTGACATGAGAGTGATGGATGGCTGACTGAACTGGCTCCTTGACTAGTTCAAACTTTTTCTGTATCTCCTCATCAATCTTATTCCAGTTGATCAAACTCAACTTTCCCTTTTCAGCAACTTTCAAATTTGCTGCTGCTGCTTTAATTAGATCTATACCATCTGCAACTGTTGGCTTGGAGATTGTAATTGAAGGTACAATTACTTTGCTGATTTGTACTTGAAGTTTCTCCCCCTCAGTTGGTCCTTTCTCCCCCTTACTTGATTCTATCTCCCCCTTTTTGTTATCATCAAGTTGAGGAGTTAGGCCTTGTGCTTTAGCCAGTTGCATAAGAAGATTTGTCTGAGTCTGTTGATTTTGAAGAAGGATAGCCACTGAATTCTCAATAACTTGAACTCTGTTTTCCAGCTTGGCTAGCTTCTTTTCAGAATCTGATTCTCTCCTTAATCTCAGTAGTAGATCTTGCATGGTACCATATGGCATTACTGAATCCAGCTTCTGAGAATTGTATGTCTTCAAGTCAGCTATATCTCTTTTTAGTTCATCCACACTCATATTCTGTCTTAAGTGTTGGATCTTCATGAGATGTAGAGAGTCTAGGTGAGCTTGAAGAATAGCCTTGGTACCAGCATCTGAAGTCTCCTGAAGAGCCTTTTGAATAGCCACCACTTGCTTGACCAAAGACACATCAAATTGTCCTGGTGTAAATTCCTTTGTCCATGCCCATCCAGGTTAATTTAAAACAGAACTTGGGCCTTCATCTCCCCTTAAGTTCATGCTTCCATCCAAAGAAACAGAGTCATCATCATTAGAATTTACTCCAAATTCTTCGGATGGCTCACCAGCTTGAGAAGGCATCCTATTGACAGCAGCTTTATCTCTTTGAAGAGATTCTGAGGTGTGTATTAAATTCAAAGTCTGTTCTGCCTCCACATTGCCCTGAGTAGCCAACAATTGATAGGCTGTCACGGGATGAGTAAAAGTGTCAGCATCCAAGGAAATGTTATCAATTTCAGCTTTGTAATGTTGCTGAAATTATCTTCCTTTTTCAGCATCATCCACAATCATTGACTCACTAGCAATGGCTGGATTTATCCTTATTTCGCCTGTACCTGCCTTTCTCTCATAATCTCTCTTTTATTGTATCATGGTCTTAGCCTAGCTCCCCACCCTCACACCCTCACCTTCACCTACTAAGGTGGGACTCCTCTCACTCACTTTTGCCAATCCTGAATAAATGGATTGCTGAGATTCACTCTTTTCCTCTCCTTTTGCCTGGGAGCAACCCAGCCTCTCACTCAATGCACTTTCCTCTCTCAGTCCTAAGAGTGACTGTATTACCACTAAGTCTTCTGCACTAGAAATAATTGAAGTTTGAAGTTGTGCAGAGACACTCGACGGATAAGTGATATCCATCGGGTGAGTGGTAAAGCTATCCGACGGATAACTGCTGTTAAGCTTATCCATCGGGATACAATCACTACTCGACGGATGAGAAATATCCATCGAGAGAGTAGAAATGAATGAGGTGGGAAGAGAAACTATTGTTGACTCTGTGTTGATTGAAGTTATTTGAGGCACAAATATCACAATGGTATCTGAAAGAATTGGCAAGTGAGCCAACAAATCATCTAAAAGATGATGCTCACTTGTACTAGATTTTGGCTTCCCCAACAGAGTTAAAGAAGGGGAATCAAAAATTGAAGTGTTTATCATATCCACTTCCAGAGAGTTTGTTGGTGAGTATGGTGTTTCAGAGGTTTCTATTATAAGAGATTTTGGCTGTGACTCCACATTTATTAGAGCCACATCAATCTGAATTTGAGAAAGTGCAGGGACTGTGTCTTTAGCACTAGTTTGCACTGTGTGTGTGCCCTGTGCATCCCCAGTTATTTTGGATTTATTCTTTCTTGTGTAAGTTTGGGGTGAGCTTGTGTCCCTAACCCTTTTGGCCTGTGCTCTTGGCTGAGAGCCTTGTTCAATAGCCACATCCTTTTGGGAGGATGCAGCTAGAAGTGAGCTTTTGTCCTTTTTAAGCACTATAGTTTGTTGGGAAACTGCAGTGTGGCTAGGCTGGGATTCACTCAACTTTCCAACCTTATCCTTGGGGTTTCTTTGATGTTCACCCCTTCCCTCACCTAACTGACCCTCCTTCACACTCCCCTCTTTGGCTTTGGTAGATTTTTCAACTGGTACCTTTTGAGAGATACCAGAGGGGGTTTTCTTTGACTTGGATTTAGAAATTGTAGTTGATTTGGCAGCTTTGATAGGCAACTGTTTGGTCATTGACACAGTTGCCATAGCTACTTCTGAACTCAAAGAAATTGAGGAGATTGGAATAGTTGAGGGTATGGATGAACTTACCTCACTTACCTGAGGTGTCTGCATTACAGGAAAGTAGAACATTGGCACATCCCTATGATGGTTGGCTCTGTTCAAATCTGCAATAATTCTTCTCTCTTGAACCCAACAAGCTAATTTGTTGTTTGGGTTCTCAAGTACAATCTCTTGACAAAGATGGTTAGCCAATATCATGAAAAATCTAGCATAATATACATTCTTTTCCCTTTTGGCTAACTCACCTAGTTTAAAACCTAACTCATACAATACATGGTCACTGAAATTGTAAAATTTATATGTAACTAGCATGTATAGCATGTTAAGCATGGAAATGTTCACAGAATCAAAATTACTGACTTTTTCAGAGAAAACTTTAGTCACAACATCACACATGAAGCTCCATTCCTTCCTAAGACCTAATGCATGGAATTAAGCATATTAGTAGGAAGTGCATAATGCATGGAATTAAGCATATTGATAATATCAGTGTCAGTGTGTGGTGAAGTTACATTATCATCAGGAATTTTGAAACATGCTTTTATCGCATCACTATTGATACAGAACTCATTACCTTTGATAGTTAGAGTGATGGTTTTGTCAGTAGAGTTGTAGATTGCAGTGGTCCACATCTCTTCAACAACTTCACAGTAAACTATGGGTGATTCAAGCATGGCATAACTTAACTTGCAGTTCTTCACGAAGTCCATCATCTTGTGATAGTCTTCTGATTGCTGAATACCCTTATTGACCAAAGCAGTGAAGTTGTTCTTCTCATAAATGAATCCAGTCTGAGACATGATCTTTACTACATGTGCCATTGTTAGAGAATGAAAGCTTGAAGAGAAAGAGGATATTTGCTTGAGAGAGAATAAAATAAAAGCAGTTGAATTTGAGAATAATAAAAGAAAATAATTAGAATGAAATAAGCTTTTATACTATCTCAAAAACAATGGATGAAAATAATAAAGAAAAGTAAATTACCCAATAGAAATTGCCTAAAATAGCCGTTTAAAAATAAACTGTAAAAATTCCACCCATTATCCGTCGTGTAATGCTTACAAACTGTAAGTATACTCATAAATAATGTTCAGGGAATTAACGGTTAAGATTTAGACACTTCGACGGATGAGGATAAACTGTTATCCGTCGAGTTTTAAAAGATTCCAGAAAAGTAATTGATTTTTATTTGCACATAGTACATCGACGGATGACTCAACTCAATGGATAATGGTCATCCGTCGAGATGCAAATTTTTACTTGGCCAAAATTTCACTCATGACTAAAAATCAGTTAAATTTCTGGCTACATATCAACTTGCAAAATAACTCAGATAGATTCATGAGTAATTAAGCATTCCTAACTCACTTACCAACCTAGAAAAGGTGGATTCATCCAGTGGCTTGGTAAATATATCTGCAAGTTGCTTCTCACTTGGAACAAAATGTAACTCTACAGTACCATTCATTACATGTTCCCTTATGAAATGATACTTGATGTCTATGTGCTTTGTCCTTGAATGTTGCACTGGATTTTCAGTGATGGCAATTGCACTTGTGTTATCACAGAAAATAGGAATCCTCTCAACTTGCAAACCTTTGTCTAGCAATTGATTTTTCATCCATAAAATATGTGCACAGCAACTGCCAGCAGCAATATATTCAGCTTCAGCTGTAGAAGTAGAAACTGAATTTTGCTTTTTACTGAACCAGGACACAAGCTTGTTTCCTAGAAATTGACAAGTTCCTATTGTGCTTTTTCTGTCAATTCTGCAACCTGCATAATCTGCATCTGAATAACCAATTAGATCAAAACCAGAATCTCTAGGATACCAAATGCCAAGTTTTGGTGTTCCCTTGAGATATCTGAAAATTCTCTTAATGGCTATCAAGTGAGACTCTCTAGGATCAGCCTGAAATCTAGCACATAAACATGTAGCAAACATTATATCTGGCCTACTAGCTGTTAAGTACAGAAGTGAGCCAACCATGCCTCTATAGCTTGAAATATCCACAGACTTTTCAGTAGTGTTTAGTTCAAGCTTAGTTGCAGTGGCCATGGGAGTTTTTGCAGATGTGCAATCCATTAGATCAAACTTCTTTAAAAGATCAAAAATATATTTAATTTGACTAATGAATATTCCATCACTAACTTGCTTAACTTGTAAACCAAGAAAGTAAGTTAGTTCTCCCATCATACTCATTTCATACTTACTTTGCATCAGTTTGGCAAACTTTTTACAAAGTTTCTCATCTGTAGAGCCAAAGATAATATCATCTACATAAATTTGAACAAGTATGCTAGAGCCATTAACATTTCTGAAAAATAAAGTTTTATCTACAGTACCTCTTGTGAAGTAATTTTCCAAAAGGAACTTTGATAAAGTATCATACCAGGCTCTAGGTGCTTGCTTCAGTCCATAAAGTGCTTTCAGTAGATAATAGACATACTCTGGAAAATTTGGATCTTCAAAGCCAGGAGCTTGACTAACATACACTTCTTCCTCCAAATCTCCATTCAGAAAGGCACTTTTGACATCCATTTGATAGACCTTGAAATTGACATGGGCTGCATAGGCCAAGAAGATTCTGATGGCTTCAAGTCTTACAACAGGAGCAAATGTTTCAACAAAATCTATTCCTTCTTGCTGGTAATAGCCTTTAGCAACCAATCTGGCTTTGTTCCTTACTACTATGCCATTTTCATCCATCTTGTTTCTGAATACCCATTTGGTGTCTATTGGATTCTTTCCTTTAGGCTTGGGTACCAGCTTCCATACTTTATTCCTTTCAAATTGGTTTAGCTCCTCCTGCATAGCTAAAATCCAATCATGATCTAACAAGGCTTCTTCTACCTTCTTTGGTTCTTCCTTTGACAGAGAGCTGCTGTATAGACATTCTTCTTGAGTTGCTCTCCTGGTTTGAACTCTAGAAGAAACATCACCAATAATCAGTTCAAAGGGGTGATCTTTTGTCCATTTCCTTGGTTGAGGTAGATTAGCTATAGATGAAGAGACCTCAATGTTGTCTTGATGTGTGATTGAGTTTTGATTGCTAGAAACTCCCCCTGAGTTTGTGGATCTTTGATTTGAGAAAGGGGTACTTTCTATGGGTGATCTGCCTTGACTTCCTGCTTCTTTTGATAACCCGACGGATGGTGAATTATGAGTACCGACGGATGAGGCAGGTTGTCTACCGACGGATAACACAGATTGCCTTCCGACGGATGAAGCATTTTATAACTCGACGGATATTGAGTTTTGTGCTTTATTGGTGGTAGATTTGTCCGCATTATCCTTAGACACTGTTTCTTGATCACTTTCATCATCACTTCCATCACTTACCATCTCAACATTGTCAAATTTGAGGCTCTCATGGTAATCTCCATCTTTCAGTCCTTCAATCTTTTTATCAACAAACACAACATGTATAGATTCCACAATAATGTTGGTTCTTAGATTGTAGACTCTATATGCTTTACCAACAGCATATCCAACAAAAATTCCTTCATCTGCTTTAGCATCAAACTTCCCATTTTGATCAGTTTGATTTCTCAGAATATAGCATTTACAGCCAAAGACATGAAGAAAGTTTAGAGTTGGCTTCTTGTTCTTGAACACTTGATAAGGAGTCATGCATCTTGCTTGATTAATCAGAGAGATGTTCTGAGTGTAGCATGCAGTGTTTACAGCTTCAGCCCAGAAATATGTTGGTAATTTTGATTCTTCAAGCATTGTCCTTGCAACTTCAATAAGAGATCTGTTCTTTCTTTCCACTACTCCATTCTGTTGTGGAGTCTTTGCTGCTGAGAACTCATGCAAGATCCCATTTTCCTCACAAAATGCTCTCATGACATAATTCTTGAACTCAGTTCCATTGTCACTCCTGATTCTTCTAACTTTGAAATCAGGATGATTGTTAACTTGCCTTATGTGATTGATGATGATTTCACTAGCCTCATCATTAGACTTTAGGAAATATGTCCAAGAGAACTTTGAGAAATCATCTACAATTACTAGGCAAAATCTTTTCTTTGAAATTGACAATACATTGACTGGTCCAAACAGATCCATGTGAAGCAGTTGCAGAGGCTCTTCAATTGCTGAATCAAGTTTCTTCCTGAATGATGCTTTGATCTGCTTCCCTTTTTGGCAGGCATCACACAGTCCATCCTTTGTAAACTCCACTAGAGGAATGCCTCTTGCTAGTTCTTTCTTTACCAGCTCATTCAGGGTCTTGAAGTTTAAATGGGATAGCTTCTTGTGCCATAGCCAACTTTCATCTTGACTTGCTTTACTGAGAAGACAAGTTACAGATTCTGCTTTAGTTGAGTTGAAGTCAGCTAGGTACACATTTCCCCTTCTCACACCAGTGAGAACCACTTTGTTGTTTTGATTGTTAGTCACAACACAAGCTTCTTTGTTGAAGGTTACTGAGTTGCCTTTGTCACAAAACTGGCTGATACTCAACAGATTGTGTTTGAGACCATCCACTAAGGCAACCTCTTCAATGATGACATTATTCTTTGAAATCAAGCCATATCCCACAGTATAACCCTTGCTGTCATCTCCAAAAGTAATACTTGGGCGAGTTCTCTCCTTAAACTCTGTGAGCAGGGTAGAATCACCAGTCATGTGTCTTGAACAGCCACTATCCAAGTACCAAAGATTCTTTCTGTTTCCCTGCACACATCAAAATCAAATCAAGTTGATTTTGGTACCCAAGTTTCCTTGGGTCTTGCCTTGTTAGCTTTCTTCTTCTGTTTATTAGGTTTTATCTCATTTGACTTAGGAATTTCAGATTCTTCCTTAGTCAATTGGGTTGTACCTTTGAAACCACTAAATGCAACAGAATTATCATGCATGTTATGGCTAACAGGAAATGGCATGCTTGGTGCAAACATGTTATTCCAGTAAGGCATGCTAAATGGAATTTGAGGCATATTGTATGCAGCATAATATGGATTAGGTGCAAATGGCATATTAGCAAACTGTGCATTCATATTCTGTGTAGGCATAGCATTAACAGGCATGGGAGGCATGACATTCATGTTAGGAAATTGAGGCTGAACAGACATGGGAGTAGGCATGGCAGATTTGCAATTAACAGACAAATGATTTACACTACCACACTTGACACAGATTTTTCTAGGAGCATATTTATCAGGTGTGTAGTTATTGCGTTTGTCAATCCCTACTTTACCATTCCTATTGTTTTTCTTTTTAGTCTCTATTTTTACCTCTATTTTCTCAAGTCTGTCACTTAACTGTTTGACAGTCATGTGACCAACATTAGCTTTTTTCCCTTTCTTAGCTTGACTTGACTCTCCTGAAACAAAGTTCTTGGAAACAGACCCATACTTATCATTTAATTTGATTAATTTGGCTTTGCTAATAGGTTTGCTTACAGCCGACAAATGAGGATTTTTATCATTCGACGGATAACACTTTTTGTTATCCGACGGATAGTCCTCATCATCCGTTGAGTCTACATCTGTCAGTAACCCATCTACCAAAATAGGTTCTAATTTCTCTTTATTCTTTTTCCAGGCTTCATCACAAAAAGACTCAATTCCTTGAACTTTGGTGATTTGAGCATGAACATCCTTGGATGTTTTCCATGCTTTAATCACCTCTTGTTCACGCTCGAGCTGCTTTTTCAGAATTTCTTCCTTTTTCAAGGACTCAGTTAATTCCTCCTTGGCAATCTTACACTCAATTTTTAGTTTCTCAAACTCAACAAACTGAGACTCAAGCACATTATTCCTCTCACTTAAAAACAAGTTGTTTTCTTTGATTTTAGCATTTTCTTTAGTGAGAGACTTAAGTGTAACACGCTAATGATACAATTCTGTAGACATGTCATTTATTGCATCATTACACTCAGCTTTAGATAAATGTGCAAGGTTTGTAGTGATTACCTGATTGCTTGAGGAACTTGTCTCTGTTTCATCGGACTTGGCCATTAGGGCTAGATTGACATAGCTGACAGCTTCATCTTCATCCAAACCATCAGCTGCCCAGTCATTCTCTTGTGTAATAAAAGCCATTTCCTTCTGTTTGAGTAGATCAAAGTATTTTTGCTTATAATCCACAGACTCAAACCTTTTCTTACTGGAATCTGACTTTCTACACTCATTTGCAAAATGCACTGCCAAGCCACATTTGAAACATTTGAATTTTGACTTATCCACCATGTTTCTATTTGGCTTGGCTGCTCCAAAGTTCTTCTTGAACTTGAGCTTGGCAAATCTTCTTGAAAGAAATGCTAGGTGCTCATCAATGTCCTCCATGTAATCCTGGCTTAATGAATCTTCACTTTCTGGCAGCTAGATCCTTACCCTTATTCTCACAGACCTTTGAAGTTGATTCTACAGCTTCCATCTTCACTTCCTTCTCCTTTTCCAGATCAGCAACTAGTGCAATGGATCCTCCTTTCTTCTTTACTCTCTTCATTCTTTCATCCTGCTCTATCTCAAGCTCATAGGTCTTAAGAATGCCATATAGTCTCTCCAAAGTAAACTCCTTATAATCTTGTGAGTTTCTCAATGAGACTGTCATTGGTTTCCATTCCTTTGGAAGAGATCTGAGAAATTTCAGATTGGAGTCTTTAGTCTGATAGACTCTTCCATGCAACTTAAGAGCATTTAGTAGTTTTTGGAATCTACTAAAAATGTCAGTGAGTGACTCACTTTCTTCATTGTGAAAGTGCTCATATTGCTGAATCAGGAGCTGTATTTTATTTTCTCTTACTTGCTCAGTGCCATCACAAATTATCTGTATTGTGTCCCAAACTTCCTTGGCAGTTTTGCAGTTGATGATGTTATCAAACATATCTGCATCAACACCATTGAACAAAATTTTCATGGCCTTTTTATCTTTCCTGACTTGTTCAATGTCAGGATCAGACCATTCATGTCTTGGCTTTGGAACAGATGGCTCATTTCCTGTTGCAGCTCTCATTGGAACATGAGGGCCTCTTTCTATGCAGTGCACATAGGCCTCATCTTGAGAAAGCATATGAAGATGCATCTTTACCTTCCAATGATGGTAATTATCTTTATCAAGAAAAGGAATCTTGACTCCAACAACTTTCTTGTTCATCTTGCTGAATTGTTTTGATCTTTAAACTCTTTGTAGATTAAGAGCCCGCTCTGATACCAATTGTTAGTCCCTTAACAATGTAGCAAGAATTACAGAAGGGGGGTTGAATGGAATTCTTGAACCTTTTTCTTGAAATAAAAATGTTCAACTCGATTATAGATATATTTGTTTTGATTAGCACAATGCGGAATGTAAACTTAATTGAACCAAAACATAAGTAATTAAAAATAAGAGTCTTTAAAAACTTTCTGGTGGATTTAAACAATTCCACCAGAGATATATAAAATATATCGAGAGGACTCTGTGTGCAAAAATGCTCACCGCTGCTTACAAAATAGAACTACTGAGAATACATAAAATGCTAAAGATTCTGCTTACAAAGATTTCTCTGTTTTTGTGTTTTCAGCTATCTCAGTTATTTTTCTATTTGCTACTCTCTTGGTTTATATAATACCAAGATTACAAAGTCAAAAAGACTGAACAAATATAAAATCTAACAGTCTTAAGCTTTGCTGCTTTTCGTCCTCTATTACCCAGTTAACGGGCTTCCACAGTGTATTTGTATACATCTCGACGGCTGTGTGTCAGCTTTCACTGTTCAACTGCTGTTTGAATTCTTCATATGATCATCCGTCGACTTTCAGAATATCCGTTAATGATTTAATTGATCATCCGTCGACTGCTATATTAAACATCCGTTGATAGTCATTTGATCATCTGTCGATGGCTTTGTTAATCATTCGTCGGTAGCTATTTTGGCACTTGACTCTATATCACTTATGCAGAATTACAAGACATCAATTATGTACAATTAATCAACCTATTCTGCATATCTAGTTAAAGTCAACATGACTTATATGCTACTACAGATTCTATACAAAGGTGCATACATAACTGTGCTACAAACTTATTATTACATAAGCTACTCACTCGATGGATAATAAGTTAATCATCCGTCGGGACTATAATGAGTTATCCGTCGGGACTATAATTTTTATCCGTCGAGTGCTACATAATTTCACTAAGTAAAATCTACTTAGATGTTTTGTTTAAGAAATCATCAAGTACACAACATATGCACAACACTTCCTCCTCCATCATATTGATCTCTTGGTGGATACCGGTGGAGTGCTTCACACTTGAGGAGCAGCTGCTAGGGATCTCCGCTCGTCGTTCTTGGATCGCTTTTAAAGGTTAGAAACGATCCCATATGATTTAATCACAATTTGTATGCCTTTATTTGGATTTTATATCAAGTAAATTATTTTAACATGCTTCCGTGATGATTAAAATCCTATAATGGTATCAGAGCAGAGGTTGTATGCATATAGATATGTGATAAAAATTTCAGAATTTTATGATATTGTATTAATTTATTATGATTTTTGCAAGTTATATCATGGATTAATTAAAATTGATTATAAATTGTTTCTCAAAATTATTTTGACTGTAGATCTAGGTTCTACAAGTGTTGTAGATCATCTGGGTATTTTTTTCATAATTTTCTGATGTGTGGATTAATTATTATGATTTTTTGAAGTTGTTTTAATTAAAATTCGTAATTAAATATATGTATATATAGTATATATATATATATATATATTTGTTTGATGCTGTATTAAAGAATGAATCTGCTGACTGATGTTGATGGTGGGTTTGCACGTCGTTCGAAAAAAGACAGGCGGCGACGGCTGTTCTGACAGGCGCAGAAACGCGGGGAAAAGGGTGTCGCGCATTCCAGGAATGCGTTACACCCTGTGGCGCATTCACGGAATGCGTTACACCTTTTAATGACTTAAAAGGCTTGTAACGCATTATCGGAATGCATTACAGGGCTTGTAACGCGTTCCTGTAATGCGTTACAACCCATCTGTTATTTTTAAAATTTGATTCTGGGAGTTTCGTAACTCCGTTTTGGGCGTGCAATATATCGTTGGATTCATTTTTCCGAGAAGGATCTAATGGAATGGTCAAATATTTTTTATATAAAATTTTTGAACTGTTTATATTCTCGAAAGTGTTTTAAAGCATGTTTTAATTGTTTTAATTGATTTTAAATGCTATAATAAATTCATACATCATTATATCAATGTGTGACATGATAATTGCTTGCATGCTTGTTTATTTATTTTTATATATGAGATATATGCCTATGTTTACCATGCGATGACAGATTTAGGTGAACTTAAATCAATATAAGGCGTGCTATAGAAAATCTAGAATATGAATCGTTTCTTGCCTTAACAATAATATTATGAATACAATAATGAAATTCTTGTATTTATGAAACACGTAATTAAATATGAATTTTCAATATTGAGAGAAAGGATGATTCTGTCAAAAGCAGATTTCTATCTGTAAGAAAGGGGTATTAAGTGACGCCTCTTGACAATGTTCCCCCCGATCTGGGAATCATCTGATTATCGATTATTAATTTAAAATATTTAATTTAAAAGGAAGAATCTCTTTATAATATGATTATGATTTTAACATAATATAATCCCTCTAAAATTAAATAATATCAAGTAGTAATTGGCCAATGACACAACGGGCTTGTGTCGGTCAAAGCCTTCTAACATGATAGAAAGTAGTTCTTATTTTTGAATCATTGTCATTTCGTGCTACAGCCTAGGGCTTTGATTTCGAAATAAGAAATACTTGTCTATTACATAGAGATGTGTGCATTGAATTAGAATCTAAAGGTCGTTACGTGCTGCAGCCATGGGCTGTTGGAGACTGATTCAATTGTACAAAATGTTGGGTTAGACTTGACTTAGAATATTGAGTTTGTCATGCTACATCTGTGACTCAATTATTCAAGAGGCTAAAGTTTTATTAGGGAATAACATAAGATGTAATTGACAAGAGTTGTCTGCCTATTGAACATCACATGATGTTTCGTGCTACAGCCGAGGTTGTGTGATGGAATGTAGGATCCCTATTCCCACTAGCATTATGAATGCTTAATTTTCACTTAGGGGTTGTATGAATTAGATAAACTAGTGGGAGCCACTTATGAATAAAGACCCGATTCATATAGTGTTTTTGAAATGAAATTAAATATTTGCTAAGTGTTGTTATGTGTTCATCATTTACAGATTTACTATATACATTATGTCTTCTGAACTATCACTCCGGAGTATACTAGATGCTCACAAGTTGACTGGTCCTAATTTTGCTGACTGGCTTCGAAACTTGAGAATTGTTCTCAGGGTTGAGAAGCTGGAATATGTGCTTGACTCACCTAAGCCTACTGAACCTGCTAGCGATGCACATAATGATGAACATGTTGTGTATCGTAAGTTGATAGATGATGCAAATATTGCTCAATGCATCATGATAGCTTCCATGAAAGCTTCCATGAACATTAAGCTACAGAAGCAACATGAGCATATGGATGCTCACACTATCCTTATGCATCTACAAGAGTTGTATGATGTGGCAGGAAGGACAGCTCGATATGAGATATCGAAGGAGCTGTTCGGTTGTAGGATGTCTGAGGATCATCTGTGAATGACCATGTACTTAAGATGATCAATTTGATTGAACGTCTTGGACAACTTGGTTTTGTCATGGATGGGGAGCTGAGCCAAGACTTGGTCTTGCAATCACTTCTGAGTTCGTTCTCGCAGTTTGTTGTGAACTTTCACATGAATAAGCTGGATGTCAGCCTGCCAGAACTCCACAACATGTTAAAGACCGTGGAATCGAATTTTCCCCCTAAGAAGAGTTCTGTTCTTCTAATTGGTGAAGGTTACAATCCTAAGAAAAGGAAGAAGAACCCTTCCATGAAGAAGAAAATAGGTGAAAAAAGCCGGTTCCACCAAAAGCTGAAGACCCCAATAGCAAAGCTGTTTGCTTTCACTGTAACAAGGTGGGGCACTAAAAGAGGAACTGCAAGGTTTACCGTGCAGAATTGAAGAAGAAGAAGGGTAGTGAGACTACCGCTTCTGATTCAGGTATGTTCATGATCGAAGTTAATATGTCACTAAGTCAAATTTCTACTTGGGTATTAGATACCGCCTATGGTTCTCATATTTGCAATTCGTTGCAGGGACTAAAGAGAAGTAGGACTCTTGAAGAAGATGAGGTGATTCTACGTATGGGCAATGGAGCAAGGGTTGCCGCCATATCTGTAGGATCATTTAGTTTACATATGCCTACGGGCAAGACTATTATTTTGAATAATTGTTATTATGTTCCATCTATTGTGAGAAATATTGTTTTTATTCCTATGTTGGATTTGGATGGTTTTTCATTTATTATTAAGAATAATGAATGTTCTATTCTTAGAGATAATTTTCTTTATGGACGTGGTACTTTAAATAATGGTCTGTATGTATGTGACGTAGAGCATAATTTGCTCCAGATTGAACAAACAAATAAAAGAAAAAGGGATGATGAAAATCTCACTTTCTTGTGGCACTACAGACTTGGTCATATTAGTGAAAATAGACTGCGGACATTGCATAAGGAAGGGTTACTAGACCCCTTTGATTTTGAATCATATCCTACATGCGAGTCTTGTCTATTGGGTAAAATGACCAAATCTTCATTTAGTGGACATGGAGAGAGGGCTGCAGATTTGCTAGGATTGGTACACACAGATGTATGTGGACCAATATCAACGCAAGCCATGGGTGGATTTTCATACTTCATTACTTTCATAGATGATCGATCTAGATTCAGATATGTGTATTTATTGAAACACAAGTCTGAAGCCTTTGAAAAGTTCAAAGAATATAAGCATGAAGTGGAGAAACAAACCAAACATAGTATTATAACTCTTTGATCAGATCTAGGTGGTGAATACTTGAATGGAGAGTTTCTAGATTATGTCAAAGAAAATGGTATAGTCTCTCAGTGGACTCCTCCATATACTCCACAGTTGAATGGGGTATCTGAAAGGAGAAATCGAACTTTGTTAGACATGGTTCGGTCCATGATGAGCTATGCGAATCTTCCAGTATTCCTATGGGGTTATGCATTGGAAACCTCATCATATTTACTGAATAAGGTGCCTTCCAAATCTGTTCCTCAAACTCCATATGAGATATGGAAAAAAAGGAAACCGAGTCTTAAACACGTTAAGATTTGGGGATGTCCAGCTTATGTCAAGAAAGTTGACCCAGATAAGCTGGAATCTCGATCCGTAAAATGTAATTTTGTGGGATATCCTAAAGAGACTTTAGGGTATTACTTTTACACCGATCATCGGGTGTTTGTCTCCAGACATGCTACCTTCTTGGAAAAGCAGTTTATCCTTGAAGGAAATAGTGGGAGCAAAATTGAACTTGATGAAGTTCAAGAAGCACAAACTACTACGGATCAAGTGGAAACACCTGTTCAGACTGAACAACCTTCTGTGGAACAGCCCATTCATAGGTCAGGGAGAGTGTCTCGCCAACCTGAGAGGTATTATGGCCTTGTCATTGAGAATGACAATGATTTGTCAATCATTGATGATGACGACCCTCTGACCTATAATGAGGATTTAAGTAGTGTTGACTCAGAGAAATGGCATAGTGTCATGAAATTCGAAATGGTATCTATGTATACCAACCAAGTATGGACTCTGGTTGAGGCGCCTGAAGGTGTTAAGCCTATTGGGTGCAAGTGGGTATACAAAAGAAAGATTGGAGTAGATGGCCAGGTGGAGACCTATAAGGCCAGGCTCGTGGCAAAAGGATTTAAACAAAGGCAAAGGATTGACTTTGATGAAACTTTTTTGCCTGTAGCCCTTTTAAAATCAATTCGGATTTTGCTTGCGATTGCTTCTTACTACGACTATGAGATCTGGCAAATGGACGTGAAAATGGCCTTCCTCAATGGAGAACTTGAAGAGGAAGTGTATATGACACAGCCAGAGGGTTTTCTTTCCAAGGGAAATGAACACCTAGTGTGTAAGCTGCTGCGAACTATATATGGTTTAAGGAAAGCTTCTCGTAGATGGAACATCCGTTTTGATGAGACAATCAAAGAGTTTGGTTTTATCAAAAACCTAGATGAACCATGTGTCTACAAGAAGGTTAGTGGGAGCGCACTAACATTTCTTGTATTGTATGTGGATGACATACTTCTTATAGGAAATGATATACCGATGCTGCAATCAGTCAAAGTATGGCTATCGAAGAACTTCACCATGAAGGACTTGGGAGAAGCATCCTACATTCTCGGTATGAAGATCTATAGAGATAGATCTAGAAGAATGATAGGTCTTACCCAGGGTACATACATCCAGAAAGTGCTTAGAAGGTTTAGCATGGAAAACTCCAAAAGAGGTCTCATACCGATGAGCCATGGAGTGTCCCTTTCCGGAAAGATGTCTCCTAAGACACCTGAGGAAAGAGAGCGTATGAGTAATATTCCTTATGCTTCAGCAATAGGATCTATCATGTACGCGATGTTGTGTACTAGGCCTGATGTTGCTTATTCAATTAGTGTGACGAGCAGATATCAGTCCAATCCAGGTGAAGACCACTGGAAAGCAGTGAAGAACATCCTTAAGTACTTGCGAAGGACTAGGGACATTTTTCTTGTTTTTGATGGTGAATCTGAGTTGAAAATAGAGTGTTATACTGACTCTAGTTTTCACTCAGAAAGTGATGATAGCAAATCCATGTCAGGGTATGTGTTTACTCTAAATGGTGGTGCGATTAGTTGGAAGAGTTCCAAACAGTCTACAACGGCTGACTCCACAGCGGAAGCAGAATATATAGCTGCAAGTGAGGCTGCAAAAGAAGCTGTTTGGATGAGGAAATTTGTTTCTGAGTTGGGAGTTGTTCCTAGCGTTGAAGAGCCTATTGTGTTGTATTGTGATAACAACGCAGCAATAGCACAAGCCAAGGAACCTAGGTCTCATAAAAATTCCAAACATGTCCTGCGGCGCTTTCATCTGATTAGGGAGATTGTTGAAAGAGGAGACGTCAACGTCGAGAGAGTTGACACACATAACAACATAGCAGACCCTTTAACAAAGCCATTTTCTCAAAGTCACTTTGATCGTCATAAAGACAAGATGGGTATTAGATACCAGAGTGATTGGCTTTAGTACAAGTGGGAGATTGAAAGAGATGTGTCCTAAGTCCAATCATGTATGATAATTTAGGAATAACTTTTATGTAATCTGTTTTGATTTCATTGATATTAATAAAAGACTTGTTTTGGTTTTATTGTGGGTTTTGTCTATTTAAGTGTTTAAATAAGATATACCATAGTTTAGAGTAAAGCTTTTTATGGATTATGATGAGATCATAATAATGAGACCTAAAAGATGATAACTCTGAACTTAAATATTTCCTGGTCGTAGGATTACTAACTGTAATTAGTAATCCGCAAAGATCGGTACATACTATGCTTGATTCATTATGAAGGATGTCTGTTCTCATAGACATTTGTGTGGTGACACTATAGCTAGTATGTAGGTGCTTATTATAGAATAAGTTCACTGAACATGACTCACACAGCTGAACAACTGATGGAGTTCACTCACGTGTCAGCAGATGTTCACATAGTGATAGTTGTACAAGTATCCTTAGACTTGAGGTCATCATAGTCATCTTGTGTACACTGAACTATGTTTTAGTTTAGTTCTTAGTCTCTAGGGACAATTATAAGGGCTCTACTGGGTATAGGAATTTATACACGAAGATAGTGTATGATCAATAAAGGATCTACCCCTTCCAGTGAAGGAAGAGAATGTTCAATGCTGATCCACTTATGCTAGTTCAGGAATCTCTGGCCAGAGTGAATGAAATTAGAAAGGAGTTTCTAATTTACATTAATTAGAACTAAGCATAGTGAATGGGAAAGCATATGATTAAATAAGATAGGCTTGACACAAGTTTCATGCCTTGTATTTAATCATGACATTGCAGGGTAGAAGGAATTGATTGTACGGTAACTATTCACTGAATGGGTTCTTGGTATTCTAAGCAGTGAATTCGTATTATCCAGATAGTCACGATATGCTGAGAAGTATCCCTCACGATGTAGAATAAATATGATTAATTAATTAATCATATTTAATGAATTAGAGAATTTATATAAATAATGATAAAATAGTTTTATTATTATTTATTTCTACTACCGGCTTAATATTGAACCTACAGAGTCACACCATAAAAGAGAATGATTTAATGGTGGAGGAATTAATTAATAATGGCCGATAATTATTTATTTATGTAATAAATAATTAATTGGCAAATTTAATAATTGATTAAATGAGATTTAATTGATTATAAATTAATTAAGAAAAATTTCTTAATATTATTAATTAAGAATTTAATTTTTTGGAAATTAAATCAAGTGAGAGAATTATTTCTAAAGTGTTTAGAAAGAGGATTAATAATTAAAAGGTGTTTTAATTATTAGTTAATTGGTTAATTGGTTAATAAGAATAAAGGGTTAATAATAATAATTTTTTATGGGAAAATTTTCAGCTGAAAATTTTGTCTATAAATATACTATTATAAACCTTATTTTTGTTTTAACCTAAAATTGAAGAAAACCCTAATTCTCCCACCCCTTCCTCTTCCATCACATTGATCTATTGGTGGATACCGGTGGAGTGCTTCACACTTGAGGAGCAGCTGCTAGGGATCTCCGCTCGTCGTTCTTGGATCGCTTTTAAAGGTTAGAAACGATCACATATGATTTAATCAGGATTTGTATGCCTTTATTTGGATTTTATATCAAGTAAATTGTTTTACCATGCTTCCGTGATGATAAAAATCCTTTAGTTACATATCAAATAAATTACACAGTTTGTGTTATTTTGACTTTTCATCATGGCGAATTTTCTATTAGTAGATTTAAATATTTGTTGCCTTCCAAATGGTTTTTATGTTTTAAGTTGGCCTGCTAGGTTTTTGTCCCCGTGTTTACTGTTAGGTAATGAATTACACACAAAGGGGGGGGGGGTGAATGTGTTTTTGTGTTTTTCTACTTTTCTTGATTTGTTTAAGGTGGTGAACAAAGTAAATTAAATCTTGTAGTGAAATGTGTTAATACTGAAATTAAACAAGTAAGAACAGTTGACACATATCTTTCAAAACTCACTTAATTTTATATTAAAATTAAGAATATTTTGATACAAAATTTTTAGGCTCTTTGTTGGTAAAGAGCTTAGCTACTTCCTTGAGAGAATGCAATATTTTTTTATCTAATTGTTACTACTTAAACAAAGCATCCAGTGTTTACTTTATAGAACAGTAAACACTGGTTATTACACAGTATGCAGTAGCATGTACTAAACCTATTTTTGAATAACCAAATCTTTCTATTTCTGGATTAGTGTATCTTTGCTAATCTTGCACGCCTGTGACGTTTACTTTGCTAGTTAATCTTGGTCTTTGATCTTGTACTCTTCAAACTGTTTTTGTAGACTTGTCAATCCAACTAATTAGATTGTTTGTTGATTGATAATCTTGGATATTTAAATGGTCTGCACTTTGTACTTAGAGTTTTACTTCGAGATCTCTAGTTTGGTATATAGAGAACTTGACATCTCGATAAGTATATTAGTTTATCGAGATCTCTCATCACTCTACAGTTGTTTTAGCTTATCGAAGTCTCTGAGTTCTCTATAAGAGAATTTGGCTTATCGAGATCTCTCGCCTTCATGTCTTCACTTTGGCTTATCGATAACTCTGAGTTCTCTAGTGACAAATTGGCTTATAGATAATTTAGAGTTCTCTGGTGAAGAAATGACTTGTCGATATCTCCATTCTTCATGTCTTCAACTTGGCTTGTCGATATCTCTGAGTTCTCTAGTAGCTTTTCTTGACTTCTCGATAAGTCATTCTGAAGTTCTTGAATGACTTCTCTATAATACAAAATCTGTGACTTGTAAACTTCTTGACTTAGAATGTTTTTCACAAAACAGATTTATTCAACTTCAAACTTCTTCATAATTCTTCTGAGACATGATCTTCTTGATCTTCTTTCAGATAAAATTCTTAGCCTTGATACTGTTTTCAGAAAAAAACTTCAATCTAGTCTATTTACAATTTTACAGACTTAAGTGTTAGAATACACAATGCAAACAAAGATTACCATACAACTTACTTAGAGTTGTCAATTTGATTTAGTCTCGTTATAGTACATGCATGTCTTGCACAACATTTACAGTGTGCTGATGCATGCACGCTCTTAATATTTTGCAACCTCGATTTTTTGTATTATAGGATAGAAATAATATCAAATTTCTCTATTTAATTAGACATAGGAGCTGTCGATCGTTTCATATTACACAATAAGTGCAGCCTACAGATAATTGGAATCTTTATCATTTGAGTGTTATTTATTTCCCAGTGTTATGCCGCTATCTTAGTTGTGTTTGTTATGCCGCTATCTTAGTTGTGTTTATAATGTGTGTTTATACCTTTAACCAACCCGATCAACCCAACCATAATCAACCTAACCTGTAAATAGAGTTGAGTTTTTCATTTTTTTCAAATTAATGGATTGATTTTTTTATAACACGTACTAAATAGGTTGGGTCGTTAAAATGGTCGAATCGACCCAACCCAACCCATGTGCAGTCTACCAGTTACATGAGATTAGGCCATTTCAAATATAAAAATTAATTAATAAATTTGTAAATGTAAAACAAACCATCCTTGCATTCACAAAAATTCTTCAATCTCATACTTATTTTTCTTTTAATGTGCGGATATTTTCCTATTGCCAGTCCTCAGGCACCACAAACCCATTTTTGTTTTTCAATGAATTAAACATTTAAATAAATTTGATAAAGTCAGTTACTATTTCAAAGATTAAAATAACAATTTTGATATTTTTAACTATACAACATATTTTTAGTATCAATTTTTATAAGAGTTGGTGTCGTAGTTTTGACAGGTGTGACATAAAATCACTGTTATAAAATTCGAGAGCACTTGGACGAGTATTCGGGAGTACTCAGATTCAGACCTAATTTTGATTGGATTTGGTATACTCGATCATAAGTCGGGTTTTTTACACTATTCGTGTCAAATTCGGGCAAAACTCGAATTACTCAGAAAAACTCGATTTTAAAAAATAAATTGAAAAAATGAGTAACATTCCCAAAAAAAGTCGCAAATGGACTTAGTTTCTAAAAGAAATACAACTTTTAAATATTTTTAATGCTAAAATGATTAATATATTGCATATCATTTATAAAATAATACAAGTTAAATTCATACTAAAATAAAAATTACCAGTCGTTTAAAAATTTTGAGTTTTATATTAAGTATTCTTTTGAGATACTCGAAATATAATTAACTATCTTGTAGATCATTTATTTATAAAATATTTTAAGTTAAATAAACATTAAAATTAAACATTAGTATTTTATTATCCGAGTTTTCAATCGAGTACTCTTATTACTCCATATTTTTTGCTGAGTCGAACCGAGTATCGATTTTTAGAATACTGAATAAAATATTCAACATTTATACATTAATACTTAAATATAATATTTAGAACAAATATATATATAAATATATTTTTATTGTATAATATACATACTTTTACAATATTGTATGTAATTATATTGTATATGATAATATATAATATTTATTTAATACCTATAGTTTTGATATCTTATATTTATTTCTATTTTTATTTTTAGTTTCAACACTGCATGATAGTGCATAATAATAAAATACACTATTCTTAAATAAATAGTGTTTGAATTTAACTATTTATCATACCAAAATATTAAAATATAAGAGCAAGTCCAATACATAATTATAGTTGGTATTATAACTATATTATAGGATTAAAATGAAAAAAACCTTTAATACATAACTATTTGGTCTTATAAATATATAAGTGAATAATAAATTCTAAATTTAAGACTAAAAAATAACTATAATTATCCTTGGTACATCATTAAATAATTATAAATGAAATATATTTTAGTTTATTTTTAATGAAATTTAGGAGAGGGGCACAAAATTTCATTAAATGTAAAAATATTTGTTTGTAAAATAGAATTAGTATTAAAGTTGAATTTCTATTTTCAAACAAAATGTTACTTTTTATCTCAAAATATAACAATAATATTCATTTTAATTTTATTTTGTTCCAAGTCCGCGTATAGTCTCCTCTAGTGCTCTTTTCCCACCTCATAATTGTATATATTTCAAAAATAATAAAATTTTATAATATAAAATATTAACTATCCTCCTCTTAATTGTATACATTTTAAAAATAGTAAAATTTTATAATATAAAAAATTAAATATATCACTTCTATCCTCACAGTACTCACTTTAATATTAGTTTGTCTCATCACTTTATCCATTTTTTCTATTTTTTCTATTTTTTCTTATTAAATTATATTATTTTCTTAATCATCATTCCACTTCCCCTGCAAAGGGAGTATTCTATAAAACAACCAATATATGTGCTGATGGTTAATTTATTTTTTATTTTGTAAGAGCAACTTCAACCCATTATATTATTTTGGTGTAATTTTTATATTAAAATAGTGTAAAAACTACACTATATTCAAATTCAACTCCAACCCATCAACACTAAATTTTACACCATTTTTATACTATATGCATTATTTTATTCCTAAAATACAAAAATAAAGTTAAATATAATAAAATGGTGGGATACCAATTAAACAAATTTGTTTTACTAAAGGACAACAAGGATAATATGATAATATATATATATATATAAAAAAAAACTCTAAAAAATTAGTGTGACACCAAAATTTGGTGTAACATCAAAATAATGCAACTTTAGAGTTGCCTTGGAGAAATTTTTTACACAAAAATGATGTAAAAGTGCAAATTTAAAATATGATTGGAGGTGTTATAATTTTTTGTGTTTTTTTAAACGGATAGATAGAAACAAAATATAGCATGCATAGGGATAAACATAAACTGTACATTGCTTCTTGGTTTGAATTTACTCAAGTAAATCCCGCATTTCCGAAGACACACGAAGTAAAGAGAAGCTTGTGAAGTGAAAGAGTTAAAAATATAATGAAGTACTTTACTGTACTCCTGCTACTGCTACGTATACAGTTGACCATACATTGAGCAACAGCCAATAATAACTCCCTCACGTACATCAACTGCTACGCTAACATATCACTCTATCACACACGTTATATATAGGACTATAGGACTATAGGACCATCATTTCAAACTTTTTTTATATATATTTGCTTCCCTCGGAAATGATCATAATCTACATTCATTTGTCTCCAAAAGTTTTAACTTTACAAAATTTTAACGAGTTCCGAATCTATAATTGGATTAGTCCGATATGGGAATAATAATCAATTTATTTATTTGGTTATTAATATAATTCACTCAAAAATCTTTTTATGCAATATTATTTTTATCTTTGTAAATTTTTATGCCAAATATTTGATAAAAATAATATTCGGGTCAAATTCAGGTCAATTAAATGAAATTAGGACATGTGTGCCCAAAATTAGGGCTGGGCATAAATTATCCAAACCGACCGAAACCGCCTAATCCAAACCGACCATACCGAATTTTACGGTTTATTAACGGTTTGGTTCGGTTACGGATTGGCATTTTAAAAACCGATTTTTTTCGGTTTGGTTTCGGTTTTTACCTCCAAACCGACCGTTAAACCGAACCGAACCGAACCGAACCGAATATTTAAATTAAAACATTAATATACATATATTCGTAAGTGAAATTAATAATAAAATTTATAATGTACAACATATGTGTAAACTAAAACATATAAAAGAACTAATCATAATATAGTTTATTCTAAGATATTATGTTATGTGTTATGTTTTCACTATTTTTATTTTTATTCAATAAAAACATAAGAATTGGTCGCATCTTTTTCGTCTTCTTGCCTTTTTTTATTTTTCAAAATCATTATTTTTATATATTATTTTTGAATATGATTATAAAAAAAATATAATTCTATAATATGATACAAAATTTCGATTCTTATTTACAAATTCAAGTTTAATTTAATTTTCAACTTTGTTTTACGGGAATAACGGTTTAAACTGAAACCAAACCGAACCGTTTTAAACAGATTGGTTTGGTTTGGTTTTTTTCACATAACGGTTTGGTTTCGGATTGGATTTTAGGGAAACCGCTAATTTCGGTTTGGTTCGGTTTGGAGCCTCCAAACCGCCCAAACCGACCGATGCTCACCCCTACCCAAAATTAAAGAAGGATAGGGCACGCACTTTCTCCCGTAAATGTAAGGGCGCGCCCTCTACAATGTATGGATCAGGAGTGCTTTGGAAACTCAGGGCGCGCTCTTAGACTGATATGAATAAAGGAAACCTTTAACTCAAGGACGCGCCCTATATGTTATAAAAATAGAAGGCGCGCCCTCAAGTTGTATAGAAAAGAAATTTTGACTGATTTCTTGAGATGGCACTAACACATAAAAGTGTTAGAGCGCGCCCTCATTGAAGAAAATGGCTTGGGAGGAAACTTCAACATATTACATGGACGAATTCTTTGAAAGCTTCAAGAAGGAAGAGGATTATTATTACTAACGTATTTGTTGTAGGTACTCTATTGAAAAACTCCTTTTTGTAATACAACCACAGAAAGGCGGTGTTCGTGGTCAGAGACTTCCAGGGTATGCCTGGACGGAAGACCTCCTCTTGTAGTCAATGAGTGTCATCATTAGGGATGCGGGGTGAACACTGGTGTGTGCTTTGGAAGCTCTGTCTCTGTAATCAATGGGTGTCCTCGTTGGGAGACCTCGGAGTATCCCGCACTTTGTGCCCAAAAGCTTAGGATCATTTGTCCTGCAATCTGGCAGGGGCTCCTTATCCGGGGAACATGGATGCGTTAAATATTTGGGGTGAACCACGACTATACCTACATCCGCGGACTAGAGAATCAACTGGTAGTGGAAGGTTATCCTCGGTTGGGGAGATGCATTATCCGCGAAGTCTCGAAGTGACGGACGAGCCTTGGGCCTTTGTGGTTGGGCCTCATCGGCGGACATTCCTAAAACTAGTAGAAGACGTTTCCAGTAGGTTTCCTACTGGGCTTCAAGATTAGAAATATGAGCCTATTAGGTTTCTTGTTCCCCAAGAACTACGTTGGCTTGATTCCCTATAAATAGGGATACATAGCCAAATTGTAAGGGGTAAGAAGTTGAGAGCACAAAGAAGCCACCACTAACCCTAAGCAATCTCAACCACCATTTATCACAACCACCAAACACTATTCATGTTTTCCGACGAAGAACGACCATCACATATCTTGTTTCCGGCCACAAACCTCGAATTTTGTTGCTAACAAATTCCTCCGTCAAGGTAAATGTTTAAAGATAATTGAATATATATAATTTTTATTTTTATTCAGTTATAACAAAACATAAATAATTTTGTACTCATATGATCATACAATTATGTGACACGAGGCGTTAAATTAATAATATAAGTTCCTTGTAAGATCTGAAAGGGTCTTTGTTAGGAATATATGTGCATTAGTTTGATGATATGTTTAACAAAACACTTAAGTAGAAATTTAGTGTCTGTAGCCTCAACGGATAAGACCACTTTGGCTATCCGTTGATGGTGTAGCTTTACTTAGAAATAAGTCTAGTATTGTAGCATATTTCAGTCTCTGTATTTAAAATTGTAATTCTTAGAAGTTGAGAGAAACTATGAGTCATGTTGACTACTAGATGATATGCAGATAGGAAGGCCAATTGTAAATATTTCATGCCTTGTAATTTTGTATAAATGAAGTGGTATCAACGGATGACTTAAAAGACCTTCAACGGATGAGAAGCTAAGCTTCAACGGATGTCTCTAAAGCTTCAACGGATAACATCCTTCAACGGATGAGAGCATCAACGGATGAAAGCTTCAACGGATAACATCCTTCAACGGATGAAGTCATCAACGGATGAAAGCTTCAACGGATGTTCTGCTAATCAGCCGTTGATAAGTGGTAGTTGTACCTACAAGCAGAGGCACGTGGGTTGACAGAGAAAACTGAGATGTGGTAGCCGAATTTCAGGATCAACAGAAAAAGCAGCCGTTCTTCTTTTGTACAAAGTTGCAATAGTCAACAAAGTACTTGAGTGAACAGGAAAAGAAGCAAGTGAAGAACTTATTTTACTATTGTAATTTTATATTGTTTTTCACTTGTACACTTGGTAATATATATGAACCAAGAAGAAGCTAGTAATTAGATAGATTTTTCCAGAGCTGTTAAGAAATATCTTGAGAGAAAATTCATCTAGTTTGTACTAGGATGCAGCTGTGATCAACATTGTTGAACACAGATTTTCTAATATACCATCTCTGGTGGAACAACAAATCCACCAGAAAAGTTTTTAAGGTCTGTTGTGTTCTTTACATTTGTGCTTGAATATATATCTGTCTGTATTAGCTTAAAGCAATTCACACACTTGTTCTTCTTGAACACACAACTTTATAAACTGCTCAAAACTTGAAAAAGTTTTGAGATTTACATTCAACCCCCCTTCTGTAAATCTCATTGTTAGTCTTCTAGGAATAACAATTGGTATCAGAGCAGGCTCTTGACACACA
>NW_027417354.1:0-138885 GCF_009905375.1 Apium graveolens
GTGTGCCGGTGTCGATTTTTCTGACAGGGATACGAGATTTACATCGCGTTTTTGGAAGGGATTCCAGCAAGCTTGGGGTATGAGGCTTAATTTCAGTACAGCTTATCATCCGCAGACCGATGGAAGTCAGAGAGGACGATTCAGACATTGGAGGATATGTTGAGGGCTTGCGCGTTAGAGTGGACAGGTGATTGGGAAAATATTTGTATCTTGTTGAGTTTGCGTACAATAATAGTTGGCACGCGAGTATTGGTATGCCACCATTTGAGGCTTTGTATGGTAGGAGGTGTAGGGCACCATCTTGTTGGGATGAGGTTGGTGAGAGAGTCATCGAAGGGCCGGAGTTAGTTAGAATTACTAATGAGAAGGTAGAGAAAGTTAAAGAAAGTCTGAAGGAAGCTCGATCTCGTCAAAAGAGTTACGCGGACCAACATAGGAAGTTTGGGGGATTTGAGCCATGTGATCATGTGTTCTTAAAGGTGTCGCCTTGTAAGGGTGAAGCGTTTTGGTATGAAGGGAAAGCTTAGTCCGAGATATTTGGCCCTTTTGACGTTATGGAGAAAGTAGGGAAGTATCTTATAGAGTTGCGTTGCCACACAACTATCTCATGTGCATAATGTGTTTCATGTGTCGGTTTTGAGGGGCTACAAATATCATCCATTACATGTAGTTCAGTATCCATTACATAAGATTAAGAGGATCTTTCTTGTGAGGAGGAAGCTGAGGCTATCTTAGCTCGAGAGGAGCGAGTTTTGAGGAAGAACACCATTCCGTTTGTGAAAGTTTGTGGAAAAATCATTCGGAAAGAGAGGCTACTTGGGAATTAGAAGAATCTATTCGTGAGAAATATCCGCATTTGTTCGATTCAGGTACGAGTTTTTAGTTTCGTTCGATTCCGGGGACGGAATCCTTTTTAAGGGGGTATATGTAATATCCGTATTTTATTTTAATTATTATCTATTTAATATTGTATTAGTTAGAAATAGATTAGAATTAGTAATAATAGTAATTTTTAATACAATTTGATTTGGAATAGAATTAGTAATTATATTATTAATTAGATTAGGTGATAGGATTCTATTAATTGTGGGCTTGTGGGCCTATAAATATATATATATACAAGTTATGTCCTATTCTATGTCTTTTTAATTGGAGCCGCTCTTAGAGGCTAGGGTTTGAGAAGACAAGAAGGTCTTAGAAGTTTATTCTTGTGTTTATTCGATTGATCAAGGTACGAGAATCGATCTTTTCTTCTTCATAATCATATCATGTTCATCTTCTTATTTGTTTGTGCTGAAATTCGTATGTGATAAAATCAGCATCTCGTATCTGTTGTAAAATCCATAACTTATTCGTTTGTACACGGAATTCATTGATTCTTGATTTTCTGAAAGCTTGTTTCGATACCTACAACTTCCATGTTTACATATTTTGTGGAATCAGCCTCTAACTATGTGCAAATATCCATTTTTTGTGACCCTTCAGATTTATGACGTGAACAGTTTTTCATACCTTCTAAAATTCGTTATAAATCGATCTTATGTCGGAAAATTACTCATGATATCAATCTGGAAAGCTTATGAAATTCTCTTTCATTATATGGTATACCCATTATATATTTAAATTTTTAAATTGCCTAAATTGCCTTACAAATATTCTGGTCTGTTTATACTTATCAGCATAGTTGTTTCATGTTCAAAAATTCATATCTTCTTCATTATTCGTCATAAAATTATGATCTTTATAAATTATGAAACCTCTGAGAATTCTCTTTCATTGTCTAGTTATAGTCGAAGTGAGATCAGATTGTCTTTATTGTCTAAATTTGCCTTCTTTGTAATCTGTTCCTGAATAATTTCTGCTGTGATACCTGAACTTCAAAAATTCATAACTAATTCGTTATCAGTGCGTTTTTGATGAATCTTAACATTTGGAATCCTTGTTAAATCTACTTTATTTCTCCAGTTGACCATTATTTCAAATCCTTAACTTATCTGCTGTTAAAATTCGAATTAGTATAAGTTGTTCACTTTCAATCGTATTTCAACAATCCGATTTAATGGTCCATCAGATGAGGTACGGATTTCGTCCCCTTTCTTTCAGTGCTACTCCTTTTATTATTAAATATATCTGATTCTTTCCCTTCATATTTTTATTCATTCCGTTCTTATTCGTTTGATCTCTGAAAATTATTTTAAATCTGTTCTGGAAGTTTTAAATATTTAATCTTGCGAGCTTTAAAATTATGTTTGTTAAATATCTGTTTAGAATATTTGAAATATCTGCTGCAAGTGATTCTTAAAATTGTGAAAATTATTTTATTTGAACCCTTAGAGTGAAATAGGGTATACCGAGTTAACCAGCTGTAGGGGTACTACAGCCATGTCATTGCGGCACCATTGGCATGACACTTCCATGGCAGTGTGATTGGTCATGGCGTATCCTTTTGATAGCTCAGGAGGAGAGCTTTGGCCATTGTGATATTTGTTTCAGGATACGTGGGTGCACCCAGAGTTTGATTTGTGATTTGATTCGACAGTGACGTTGTATATGCCGTACTCGTTAACTGGTTTGTTGCACACATTAGGTACCCTATGATGTGTGTATTTGTTATTTGTTTTGCTCTCGGTATGAAATATCTTAGCCCTCGTTGTTTCAGCCTGTTTTATTTAAACTTGCTGTTTTATATTAAACTGTCAAATGTTCATCTTGTTTTATGTTTTATAAATTTATTCCAATCCGTACTGGGCATTTGGCTCATGCCGTATTCTTCTTCTGGCAGGTACTTAGGGGGACTTTTGGGGCTGTGTGATGGAGCGATACCTTTGTGACAATTTCTTAGGATCTTTGGACTTCTAGCATTTATTTTAGACATTTATTATTAGAGTATTTAATTTTCTTCGCATTTATTGACTTGGATAATTTTGGAGACTTTATAATATTATATGTTGGATTTTAGTGCTCTGTTTTTTTTAGGTTTAGATTTAATAAGTAACCCCTCGTCTCATTTTGGGAAGGGGGTGTTACATGTTAATTATTAATGAATTTAGTGATATGAAAATTTTTAAAAAAAATTATGTACTTATTTGTTAGGATTTTGGTTTAAGGTTTAGAATTTGGGGTTTAGCATTTAGGGTTTGGGGTTTGAGGTTTTGACGTTTGGGGTGCTTTTAATTTTTAAATTTTATTAATGATTTTGATGATCCAATCGTACAGATATTAAAATTTTAAGGATTTTAGTTATATTGAAATATTCATTAAAATTTTATATCTATATGGTTCCATTTTGTCAAATACACAGTTCCAATAACAAGTAACACGTGTTGTCCCCAATGGTGATTTAAATTTATTTTCGGCAATCCAGCCGTAGGATATTAATATCTGACGAATTTAGGCATGTGAAATATTATTCTATAAAAATTCTTATTTATATAGTATAATTATAATTTCGTCAAAGGTCAATCCAATAACGTATGTCTCGATATTGTCATTATTTTTTTAAACTCTTTTCCGACGAGCCAATGGTACGGATGTTGATATCAAATGATTATCAGTGATGTGATTTTTTTAAAATTAATTTATATTTGTAAAAAGTGTAATTTAAATTAACTCAAGTTTACATATTGAAAATATGTATAATGATATTTAAATGTTATATATTTTCACTTTAAATTTCGATATGTAATATATCTAAAGTTATATCAATTTTTGTATTTCACATATATTTTTTAATGCCCTTAATATTTCAAAGTTATAAACTAATTAAGATTAAAAAAGAAATTTATAATAATTTACCAAAAATTTAAGATACACAGAACTAGCACAAGGTGAAATTTGTGAAATTTGTGAGCGGTTAGTCTTCCCCCCTTAACGAAAATTAGACTCAAAATTAAGTTCACTCTCAAAATTCATCTCAGTCTCAGACATCATAATTCTCAGTCACGATTCTTCGATTAAGTACTCAACCATCTTCGATCTCAACCATTTTCGATTAAGTTTGGGGCATAAACTCGATTCTTCGATTCAGTACTCTTAGTCTGGAAAGCCATCTTCGATTCAGTTTTGGGCTTTGGTATATTCAATTCGAACATGTTTGCTTATTATGGTTTTATTTAATGAAATATGTTTGTTTAGGACTTTCTTATTTTGATTTAGGATTTTATTTTTAGATGTTGATTTTTAATTTTCCAGTGGTGATTTTATGTTTTAGATGGTGATTTTTGGTTTAACGGTGGTGATTTGATATTTTACGGTGGTGATTTTCTGGTTGTCATCGGAGGTGGTGGTGGTCGGAAAAGGGGGTTGCCGGAGGTGGTGTTGGTTGGTGCTTGTTTAGAATGAAGACGGCCAAATATTAAATGAATGGTGAGATATTAATATAAGGCATACAAATGAATGGCTAGGATTAATTCTCATATCCCACAATAATAAAGGTTCTCATTTGAGCGCGACCTTATATATTGTGACGCCCCTATATCCACCATTTTGTAGATTCAGGTCGCTACGATATCAAGCTTCACACACCTGTATTATTATTAAAAACCATAGCCAAATATATCATTTATTGTGGACATCACTGCACAGATCTCAGGATCGAGTCTCTCTCACAACCTGTTTATTACATAAGCCATAGAAACCTAATACAAGTATGGCTAACAACTTAACTTTATTACGTATTACAGTAATTATATAGCAGTATTTTAGATGCTGTCACACAAACATGTCCCTTTTCCTTCCTTTTCCTTGACTGATCAGATGGTCTGCCAACCTCATTCTTTAATATTTTGGAGAAATACAAGACTAACAAGAGTGAGCAATCGAATGCTTAACACATATGAATATTTGATTAAAATAATAGAAATAGGTGCCAAAAGCAACAATATTTTAAATACTAAAAGGAATACTCCACAACACATTACAAACATCACAAATAAGCTCTTATATGGCACGATGCCACATGATTCAAGATTAACTGGTCATTTTTCCATCCTCGGTACATCAATGATGCGATCAACTATCATAGTGTACCGTCCTTCTACGAATCTTACCCTCACCCGATCATGGCTCGATGTAAGAACGCCTAGCACATACTTGCTAGAATAAAAGAAGGGTTAACGTCTTAACCCTCGGCTGCACTTGAGCCGAATAACATGTCCACACATCGGACTTGTCACCATAAATACCATGGTTTAAATTCCACGTTGACCTGTATAGATAGACACATCCCAATTCATTTCTCAATTTACGTCACATCACAATGATTCAAAATCACATCACATATTCTGGTTCGAACAATAAACCAGTCTCTTGTTTAGTAAGGATATTATTTTAACATCGATATGAACGATATATCGATAAACTCCAAGCACATGGATTATCCAGAATTATGAGAATAATCATGTCAAAAAAAATATCCATTCTTTCCGATGATAAATAGATTCGAAGGTGTTTGTGCAAGAATTAAAAGAAAAAATAAATGTTCGATTTATCAATCATGCATTTTGGAAGGGTTCAATGAATTGATAAAAGTAGATTTTATAAAGAAATTAAAAAATCGATCCGACTGATGAATCGATGTAAATTCAAGGATGATATAAACGAACATAGAAATTTATATTTGTCAGAAAGGGACTATGGTAACTGTCATGAATGATAGGAGCAGTCAGGAACATAAATATAAGTTATTATTTTGTTATATTTATGAGATTCAACAAGTGGTCTATATTAGGAAATTTCATCAAAAGGAAATAATCGCCAAAAAGTTCTCCAAATTTTAAATCCGTAATATTCACCATCAGTAAGAAATGTATATATAAGTCATAAATAGGAAGGGAGCAGAGAAAACTTGTCTTGTCTCCGATAATAGCGCACTAGCAGTGAAAATTCACCTTTACGGGTTAAATAATTCCACTTCGGGTATTTTTTAAAATAATAAATCACACCAAAACATTTTAGTATAAATATTTCAAAATACATCCTCTTATAGACCTTAAATAGTGTTTTTATATTTATCGATCGCTTAAACTTCTAATTTCTTGGGTGCTAATTCTAGTAACTCATCTCAAATCAAATTTATTAAATATCGAAAGAATTATTTAGCCTTAGAAAATAACTCGATTAGTTATTTAAATAATATAAGGATATTCTTGTTCCCAATCTATATCTAAAAAAAATATTTCTCTTTTAAGTGAAGAAAATATCCCAAATTACAAAATATTAACTATTTACAAATAAAATTTCTGATTAAGTATGATACTTCTCAGTACACCTAAAGTATTACTACAACGATCCTAGGTCAAATAATTTTGTCTCACTATAATTATTAACTAAATCCCCCACTTACAAAATAATATTAGTTGTCGAAATAAAATTCCAAATTAAAGTCGAGAGACAATCTTGATTTAACCCTTTAATTACTTATCTTCAATAATTGCTTAAAGAATTTAATATTTCTAATGAGTTCCAATAGTTCGGCTTATTCAGTTATATACGATTCAAACTTACATCCCATTAATATTTTTATTTTTAGTAATTTAGTCTCTTGTACCAAATATTATTAAATTAATAAGCCGATCACAGTCTAATATCCCTCACAGTTATCATTAAAATCCTTTTTAATTTTAATTTGCAATTATTACTCATCACAATATTCCTCAATCTATTTTCATTTTAATTTATTTATTACTATCTCCTTATTTTATTATTTATTTTTCACAATTTTCCAACTATTATTATTATTTGATCCCTTTTTATAACAATTATTTAATGTAATGGCAAAGGACTGTTCGGCCCCTATATTCTTCCTTCTGCTTCACCCCTCCACCCAACTGCATCCATGGCGGCACCAACGGTGGTTGGCGTACGGTCGTCGTCTGGAAAATTTTCCGGTGAGTTCCAAACGCAGATATTTTTTACCCTTATTTTCTCCCCTTTTTCCAATCTATAGTTCTACCCAATTAGTTATTCGAAACTCGATCTCGAACTCCATATCCGGTCAAACTCCGACCACTCCATTTCTCTCTCTCTGCCTAATCGATCAATGCCACCACCATTGACGAGGGTGGTTTCTCCGTTTTCCCGCCACACATGCTCAAACACACACAAAAACATAAGACATGCACGCACACTCAAACACTCACACACACACACACACAACATAGCACATACACAACATAGCACATACACAAACACCTCCTCAATCACATAACCACCCACCTCCTTCTCCTCTTCCACTTCTCGGCGTCAATCGCCGCTGCCTCCACCGCCATCGCGGTGGTTCCCGATTTTCCGGCCTCTCGAACACTTATCATCACTCCACATCCACCCACTTTAATTCCAACAACACAAAACCACCACTTCTTCAATTAATTTACTAAAATCAAAACAATAACCAATTTCACCCTTAACCCGAATTCTAATTTAATTGATTATCGGTAAGGCCCAATTTCTTCAATTTGGACCCTAATAGCCCAAAATAATTTTTATTCACTAATTAAGATATTAATTAGCTTCCAAAAATATCACACTCTAATTACTACATAATAATATTACTAAAATCACATACTCACTCATTCTTTATTCATTCATTTATGAAGCCACACAAAATGCTAGTTGCTTAATTAAAATTTCAAGGCAAATCATATGCTTCTACTAATTAAAAAAAATCATGGGTAAGGAATGATTACCTTAATTATAATCTTTTAGTTAGAGTTGAGTAGAATTTTAATCTTCTTAAACTAAAATTCTCCTTGAATCACCCAAACTCATCTTGATCTTCCTCAAACCACAAATTATGATCTCCGACCTAGCCAATTTTTGTGACTAAAAATATTTGGGGGAAAATTTAGGGATTTAGGAAGAGGTGATCATTTTAGTAAAGTAAGATTTATTTTATAGACTCAATTAACTAAGGTTAGCATACTAACCTAAATTGTAACTAGAGTATACTCTACCATATTCTATAATTCTCCACCATATTCTAGAATTATCTAGACTTATTATTGCTAGGATTTGTTTTCTAAATATTCATAAAATTAAAAATATAATAAGAGAACCCACTAGTCACTCTTTTTCAAAAATAATATTTGCATCATCAAATAATTTGGAGAGTAATATGTGTTTACTTAATAAAAATAATTTAATAACAACCTTAACCAATTTTGGAAAAGATGAAAATAAAATAAAAATAAATGATATCAATAAAATGAAAATAAATATTGTAAGCGTCTAAAATCCACCTTTTGTTTCCCTATAAAAATATAATTTAGTATGCGACACAAATATTTATATAAAAGTCTTGACCGAGAGAAAATTCCAAAAATATTTTATTATTATTCTCAATGAATATTTACACCGGAAATATCTATAATTACAAATGTAACATTCACTTTATAATTTAAATGGTCAGCAAAAGTTAATATGAAGAAAAACCCTAAAAATGTTACGTTTTTGAGAATCAAACGTACGAACGAAGGCTTTATCGAACTCCGATTCGGGCGTGCTACATATCAAAACGAATCTCTTGAAAAATCCTTTCCGAATCCACCATCTTTTTTGAGCAAGAATCAAGGTATTTTTTCTTATTTAATTATTTTATTTCAAATTTATTAAAGATTAAATTATGAAAATTTATTCTTGATATTGTTGATATGATTTGATGATTCCATCGTGTAGATAATATTTTTCTGGTCAATTTGGTATATTATATGTCAAAAACCGAGTTCAATAACATGTAGAAAAGTTTGTTTGATTTTTGAGTTTGAATGTCCTTGGTCTACTTGAGTAATTCACCGGAAAAAATTATATTCTGGCCGGATTTTTGATCCGTTAAACCTGGGTACATACAACTTGCATCAATAAATAGATCGTGTTATGGGCAATCATATCATGTGACAAATAGTATGTTGAAGGCCGAAATCGATCGTCGGAATCTGGGGAAGCTCGCCGGCGGCGAATCTTCAACCTCAATTTCCGGCCAATCGATTACGTTTCTGGACTGTTCAAGAACGGCAACAAGTTCCTGGCGATGTAACGATCAATCCCAGTTATTTTTGCATGATTCTGGGCAGGTTCAGTCGCAGCCGGCGAGCTCGATGGCGGCGGCCATGGCTGCCGGTGGTGAGGGTGGAGGTGGTGGTGAAATTACATTTTCATCACCCACCTTTCACCTATTTTGCATTTTAGTCCTTTCTTTTTAAAAACATTTCAAAAATGATATTCTGTTATTTTAAAAATAATTTTTTTATTTAATTATTTTAAATTCAGAAAATTCTTTTTAATTATTTGTTTACATAAAAATAAATCTGATTTATTTTATCAATTAATTTTAATTAGTTTTTAATTATTTTAATTAATTGATTAATTTAATATTAATTAATTAATTTAATATTAAATGATTAATTAATTAATTAATTTATTAATTAATTTTAATAATTAATAATTAAATTAATATTGTACATTAATATTTCGTCGACTCTATTGTCATTAAATTATTGTTCATGATCTTTTGTACTTTTCTCAAAATTTCAACTATATTAGAAGTCAAAATCCCGCACTTGTTAAAAGCAAACAACATATTATTATATTGATTATGGCTCCCCAAAATGTGCTAAGTTTTTTTTACTGTTGGGACTGAAGTGTAGTAATAGTACTAACTATAAAATTTTGGGGCCTACACAATCGACCTAAATATCATCCCTCTGTGTCAGACCTGATCAATTCACAAGTTTTATTTACTAAAATTCGACTTTATATTTCGTTGTCAACAAGAAGAACAATAAACTAGAAGTGTGTTAAAATTTTGTAACATTCATCAATGTTCCAAAGACTATAATAAAACTAGCATGAATACCTATGTAAAGCACGTGCCATATTATAATTCATATAATTATTTTATTTATGTATCATTAAGAGTTAATTTTTGGTACGATCACAAGTTTATATAATATTTTTTATATTATTATATGAAAATCAATAATCAAACGAAACTCTCATTTATTAACTTTGTTTACTGTCATGGAATAAAAACTAGGGTTCGTTAGTATTTAATGCTAGAATTTGTGAGTTTCGAGGTTTAATGGTTGTTCTTGCTAGGGGTGCAAACGAGCCAAACTGTTCGTGAGCTACTCGAGCTCGGCTCGTAAAAACTCGAATTCGGCTCGAAAATAATCGATCCGAGCTCGAGCTTTTCTAATTTTTAACCGAGCCGAGCTCGAGTTTTAAATTATTCAGCTCGTAAGGTTCACGAGTCTTATCGAGCCTTTATTATTTTTTAAGTTTTTATTATATGTAAAAAATTTTATATATGACTTATTTGTATCGAGTCAAACTCGAGCCGCACTTGAGTCAAACCGACCATATTTCAATTTTTTTAATATTTAGTGAATTAATTTGAGCTTTCGAGCCGAACTCGAACCTACCGAACCTTTTATGAGCCGAGCTTCAAACTTGAAATTGAAGGCTCGGTCGAGCTCGATCCCAAACTATTTTAATCAAGCTCGAGCCGAGCCGAGCTTGGCAGTATTCGGCTCGGCTCGATTACACCCTTAGTTCTTGCGGTGGGGACTGGCTGTCCTCGCAAGATGCCTACGTAATTCTGTATTTTAGAGAATCAAGCCAAAACGTAGTTCTAGGTTGAGGGATGGAGCCTTACATATAAAGGTGAGTCTATGGTTAGACTGGTGTTAGGAGACTTGGTGGACAAGTCTCCAACTTAGATGGTAATTAGGACTCCCGTAAGGCGAGGAATTTTAGATCTTTCCTTGTAGGAGTTAGTGTTCATGTTGGACGTCATGTCTCTGTTTTTTCAGCCATACTAGGCGTAGTCCATGAACAACTCATGTTCGTGGACCTTGACGACCTCTGCTCGTGGGCCTCAATGACTTTTGCAGTCTTTATTGCCTTGACCAACCTGGTCTGTATTGAACTTTGGACAGGAATTGCAATCATAATTAATGTGACATTTATTATGTCTTTAGGATATATTTTCTATCCATATCATTTGCCCCCAACTTTCGGGAATACTACTTGAGTTTTCATAGAAGTTATAATGGTCTATTCGCGACTCAGGGTACTTTCGTCCCTTCACGGGTATCGGCCCTTCATGGGTATCGTCGTTTTATCGTAAAGTATGGAGCAACCTACACGCTTATAGGGACTTATATAGTGTGAGTATATACACTTAGGGCCTTTGCACAGGCTAATTGAACAGTGTTCAACACTAAACAGTCCTAATAAGGACTAAAAAGCGAGCGTTTATCACCCCTTAACCTTCGTCAAGGTCAATTATGGAGTGAAAGCTGCTAACAGGCCCTAAGCGAGGCAAATCGGACCTAAGCGGGGCTAATCTCCATGTATAAGCTGCTAATTAGGCTTAAAATAGCCTAATTATAAGCTAAAATACACTAATTGGCCTTAATCGAGGCTAATCTGCCCTAATTGGGGCTAATGGGTATTAACCAGGACTATTTAATATGCATAAACAACTAATTATCCCTAACCCATGCTAATCAAGTGTGCGAATAAGTTAACCGGCCTTAAACAGGGCTAATTATATCATATGATCCATTAATTACCCTTGATTCAGGTTAATTACTTGTAATATACATTAATCGAACCTAATTGGGTTTAAATCTCACTAATAGGCCCTAATCAAGGCTAAGTTTAAAATCCAGAAAATTTCCAATTTTTTTTTCGAATTTTTCCCAATTTTTCTAAAAATTTTCAAAAATTTTCACAAGAGGTTTACTGGAAAACCTCAAGGAGGTCCTGATCGGCTAGAGCCTCCCATGTGGAGGACTCGGCCCTTCTTGGTCGGCTGGGGGTGAGCCTCCTGTTGACCGGGAGGTGGATGTCCTGTAATTTTTTTTGCAATAGGTTCTACTCGTCCAAAAGCCCCCCAGTGTGGAGGACTCGGCTCCTCCTGCTCTTGGTCGGTCATGGAGCCACCTCCATGGTGGTCCTGGTCGGCTGGATCGTGGAGCATCTAGAAACTTTTCTGTTCTGGTTCTCGTGAACGCTTTGTACTTGTTCTAATGAATGTTTTGCTCTTGTTCTAGTGAACGTTTTGCTCTTGTTCTAGTGAACATTCTACTCTTCACGAAACTTGTTTCGTGGACGTTCTAGTGTTCACGAAACTTGTTCTCGTGGATGCTTCAACCCTTGCGAAACTTGTTCTCGTGGATGTTCTAACCTTCACAAAACTGGTTCTCGTTGGACGTCTAACTTTCCATAAAATTTCAAGAGATTTTCTAGGAGGGTCACCGGGAATCCGTCAGGAGGCCCTGGACTAACATTAAAGGAGGTTCTGGGCGGCTCTAAGCCCTCCATGTGGAGGACTCAATCCTTGTACTTGGTCTGTCATGGAATCACCTCCATGATGGTTCTGGTCGGCCGAGAGGTGAATGTTCTCCGAACTATTTTGTATTTGTTCTTGTGAAGGTTCTAGGCTTGTTATGGTGAACGTTCTACTCTTTTTGGTGGTGAACGTTCGGCCTTGTTCTCATAAACATCCTGCTCTTCACAAACCTTGCTTATCAGAACATTCTCGTAATCGGGTCGTGGCTATAGATGGCCATTGGTGTTGGATTAAGAGCTTGATCTTGCTCTAATCTTCATGATTTTTACTAATCTTGGTGATTAGTATGATTAATCACCGAATTAAGACTAATAACTTGTGTTTAACCTTCCGGGCATTTCTTATAGGACTGATACGATAAGCGAGATTCTGAGTCACTTTGTTTGTTTATTATGTCCTTTCTTCTAATCTCTTGATCATTTTCCTACCATTTTTAGGTCTTTTTCCGAGAGATACTTGCTAGCACAAACCAAGCAGAGTTATGACCTGTTGTAACAGGTACCTATTCTTCTATAAAAGAAGATGAGAATTGCTCATTTTCATTCACACTTTCATTTCAACTCCTCTCAAATTCTCTCAAGTTTTAGAAGCTCTCAACTTCTTAAGTTTTTTAAGATGTCTCAAGGCCCTAGCAAGCCCTCCATCTCGGCCAAGAAAGCCATGCAAAAGAGAACTACAATCCGATCTCTAAAAGGTATAGTTTTTGTTTCTTCCTATTCCCATAACCGTTGTTCCAATAATTTAAGAAGCATGCTTGATGCGCGGGATGATGAGTATCTGAGCATCATTCAATTTGATGCATTCAAGCATAAGAGCATGCTCGATGAAGAGGACGTCAACGAGATTCAGTCAAGTTACCTCGGACCTGATTGTGTAAAAGTTTGCAAAACCAAGAATAAAGGAGATTTTGTGAATTATAGTGACGCTTCGCATAAGGAATTAGGGTGCTTCTTATACAGCACAACAAGGTAATCGCGTACGCGTCAAGACAATTAAGGAAATATAAAATTTGATATCCCCACCCATGAGCTTGGGCTCATGGTAATAGTTTTGCCCTAAAGATTTGAGGCACTACTTGTATGGAGAGAAGTGCGAGATTTACATAAGCCATAAGTGCTCTAGTACATTTTCACGTAGAAAGAGCTCAACATGCGCCAGAGAATGTGGTTAGAGCTAATCAAGGATTACGATTATGAGATTCTTTATCATCCAGGGAAAGCCAAAATGGTGGCTAATGCCCTTAGTATAAAAGAGAGACTCAAGATGAAAATGTCTTTGGAAGAGTTGATAAGAGATTTTGAGAAAATGGAAATAGAAGTGAAGGTAACCAGAGCCGGTACCGAAAAGCTGTTTGAGATTGCAATACAAGCCTGAATTATTGGAGAAGATCATATTGTGCCAAGAAAAAGTGATGAATAGAGGCAGAGAACCAATGATCGGAGAAGAGATTAATACCTAGAAAGATGATGAGGGAATAATGAGGTATCCCTACAGAATTTGGGTTCCAAATGTTCAAGAGCTTAAGGACTGGATCTTAGATGAAAGTCATAGTTCGAGGAATAAGAGTTAGGGCAAACCCTGAATGTGATAGTCAGGGAGGACGCCATTAAGAAAGAAGGAGCCCATAATATAATGAAGTGGAAAACAAGGATTTTAACGTATAAGTTAACCCTGATTATGGGAGAAGGATGAAACATTTCATACTAAGGAAACAGAAAGTCGAGTAAGGAAAGGAGACCCGAGACGGTACTCCTATGAGGCAATTCATGGACCTGCCTAAACATAACTAATACTTTTACCCCCAAACACCACCCTGAGGAAATAATGTGGTGTTAAATTCTTTCAGGACCTTTAAGTCGCTAAGCTCTCAGAGTTCCAAGGAACAAGCTGACCCAGTCGAGGCAAAATCCTGGCTAAAGGAAATAGAGGAATCATTTGAGATTCTAAATGATTGACGAAGCACAAAAGACTATTTTTTTGCCACTTACCTTCCTAAGAGAGAGGCCACCCGCTGGTGAAAGGCCAAGGAAGGCACGGAGCCAGAGGTTATGATAAAGTGATTAAAGTCCAGTCAATTGTTTTCGAGAAAGTAATTCCCAAGGTTATGGAGATAGTGTAAAAGCTTTAGAGCCAGAACAAAAGCGGACGAGTATGATGAATTATGAATCTAAGTTGTAAAAGTTATCAAGATTCATTCTGAGAACAAGAATCCCAGAACGACGTGATGTTTGAAATCAATATTTATGCTGTGTTGGTTCATGAAATGATTATAAGAGAAAGGAAAATAAAGGGAGACTAAAGTGGAAAGAAATAAAAAGGCAATACAGTTTGAGGAATGATAAGGGAGTAGGGTACGAGGAAACCCTAAAGACTCGTAGCAATAGAAATAGAAAAGTATGTAATCGTCAGGATGAGGGTGATTCACAATGAGTTAAAGTTGATGGTTGAAAGCATAAGTGATACATATATTTATCCCCCATAGGTTGGGAGGATGCGAGGAAACCTTGAGATAGTTCGAAGGATAAATAATGAGACGCGGATAAACCGAGGAGACAAGAAGGTAAGAAATTAGGAAAATTGGATGAAGGAAGTGACCTTCAAGAATGTGAAGTGTAAGACCGGTGGCATGATACCCAGAAAGGGAGATGCTAGGTATAAAAGATATCCCATTAAGATGACTGTTGAGATAAATAAAGAGGTAAATGACTAGTTAGAACTAAAAAGTTCACGTTGAACACAACCAATATCTTCTAGAACATCCCTGTTATCATTACTAAATCAGGAAAGAAAAGCGGATAATCGTTGTTATCTTTTGGAGGCCATATTGATTGACGTCATTTTGAATAAGGATGCTATTGTGAAATTTGGTATAGACTATCGAGATGGGAATGATTAAATAAGATAATCTATCAAGGATATATGACTTGATTTATCCATGGAAGGATGCATGTACCTTTTTAAAGGTGGAATTAAGGATAGTTACTCGGTAACTTAAAATGAATCCTAGGGGAATGCATAAAGGTTGACATTTCACCCTTAATAGGGGTAGTATGAGTCTTGACAGTATGAATTGGAAAGGATTAAGGTAACAACAACCTTTAAGGATCAGTGGAGAAATTTTTCAGAAGTATATAGACAATGATTCTGGTATTAGTAAATGGTATCTTGATATGCCCTGTACCTAGGGTGTAGCTGATGAAGGATTCAAGGATAACCTTAGAGGTTTTACAAGGAAAAATGTAATATTCAAAGTTCTCAAGAATAGAAAATTTGATAAAGGAAATGTGACGTAATTATAATAATACCAGTTGGGGCACGTGTTGAACCATAAGAAAGTATAGATCGACCCAATAAGGGTCGAGATTGGTGAAAACAAGAAGGAACCAAGATAAGAGACGTCCTAAGTATGATCGAGAGTCATCCTTGACAATGTTCACATCTAAAGACTAAGGCAATGACTTATGGAAAAATGGTGATCTTTTTTTCTTTTCTCACCAGGGCTTAAGAAAAGCATTTTCACATAAGCAGTGATTGAAATGTGGTAGAAAATTTAGTTGGAGGTGGTTAAAATGACATTGATTGTAAGGAAATTTTACTATCAGGAAAGGGCAAAGAGATGGCCGACACTTTAAGTGTAAGAGGACAATTATAGGCGCTCTTGCCAGAGGAATACAGTGATGATGGTTAAAGCTGTGAAGGTTGTATTATGGTTTGGAAGATTGACATTCCTTCTGATGACTGTGCAATACCCAACCGTAATAGTAGTTGGTAAAGGTTTAATTCGTGTAATCGCCATGAGCGGGCTATCTATCTTAGAAGGTACTATCTTGAGATAAGCCAGGACCATGTTTCAAGAAGTACTAAACGAAACTTTGAGTTAAGTCTTCTATTGAAGGCATATGGTTAATAATGGTATTAACCTGCTATCATTGCTTTGATTGAAACTCTTCTGCAATTTTATCTGCTTCATGTCATGAATGTACGTCAAGATCTGGAGTGTTCTTCATGAATCATGAATGGTGATTATGTTAACTCCTTAAAAGATTTTGATACAACAAATATGGACTCCGTATGATTAAATATTAAGGTTCCGAGGAAAGCGAATGACTACGGTAGGAGCGATGGACCATAGTAATGCATCAATGATTCTGCGAGTAATGAGTCGATTACAACCATAAGAGATGTATTAGAATGGATGTTGAGATTGAGTACCACTAATCGGGTTGTGGTGATGTATAAGTTATCGTTGATAGACTAATTAAGTCGATTATCTACCTATTGAATATTTATTCCTTCTTATGAATAGAGAGCCATATTACTATACGAGGAAGGTTGCAGTGCAAGCATAGAATTTTAGTAACGCTGATGTCTAGAATGAAATCCCAGATTCGATTTTCGCTGTCGAGGGAGTTTCAACGGTGATTGTTTATAAGCTCGAGCGAGAGCACGGGTCCATAGGACGATGGACGGAATAGTAAATATTTAGGCACATGAATTATGCTGTTATAATACTTGATGTTGATATATATACATATATGTTTTGTTCTCCTATGACAAACTTCTATAGTTCAGAGGTAGATTCCAAGCCAGATATTTTGTGGCAGTATATTTTTACATATATACAATTCTCTTCAATTCGTTCTTTTCTCTCCTTTTCATTTCATATAAGCTGAGAAGAACAACCCTTCCAGAAGGGGAGGTATTGCCGAATGACTATCTATCTGTGTGATAGAAGCCTAGTAGGATACCATCTATTGTTTAATTGCTTGTCAAGTACTAAAGGCTGGCCACCTTCTGTACTAACTATGCAATGTAACAAGTGTTCATGATCATAGTGATCTGTCAATAAATTCTTTTATTCTATATGAAAGACCAAGCTTTTGAAGATGGAGGCAGCTAGAGATAAAGTGGTACCAAGTATGGTGGTATTTTGATTCTAACGCGTTCGTGATACTAAGGTTGACGCGATTATTAAAATGTTATAGAACGCTAACGAGCAAAAGTGTAATCAGTATAAAATTTGGTACGGAAGATAGTAACGATTATGAACTGGAAAAGAGTGGGTATTGAGAAGCAAAAGGTGTAGATCTAGATGAGATAATGAGAGTCTGTACACTAGACTTGAAAGAAATTTGGAATGATAACTTAACACGGATTGAGTTTTCTTACGGTAATCGATCGTATGTCAGTATTGAGGTATCGCCTTATGAGATCCTTGAGGGAAGACAATGTCGATCTCCCTTATGTTAGGATGAAGTTGTAGAGCGCAAGATGCTCAGACCCGCAGCAGTCCAAAGGACCAAGTATATAATAGATCTAATCAGAGGATGACTAGTAGTAGCCCAAGATGGACATAAGAAGTATGTTGATTTGACACGAAAGGACAAAGAATATGAAGTAGGGGACCTAGTGCTGTTATAGGTATTCCCTCGGAAAGGATGGATGTGGTTTGGAAAGAAAGGAAAGCTAAGCCCACGAATTGTTGGACCCTTTGAGGTATTAAGACGTATTGGGAAGTTAGCATATGAGCTATCCCTACCCCGGAACATGTAACAAGTTCATAACGTGTTCCATGTATCAATGTTAAGGAAGTATAATTCGGATGCCAGACAATAGGGCCATATGAGCGCATAGGCATGCAACCAGACGTAACCTATATGGAGCAACCAGAAAGGGGTTATAGATCGAAAAGGAACAAGTGCTTAGGAGAAGGGTTATCAAACTAGGCAGAGTTTGGTGGTAGAACCACAATATGGGAAAATTTACTTGAGACTTAGAAAGTGCAATGCTAGAAAAGCATCCCCAACTGTTTTCTATCTGATTCCGGGACGGAATCCTTTTAAGGAGGGGAGACTGTAATAACCCCAATTTTTTTGGAAATTTTTGAAACCCGGATGAATAGTAACTTTTGCTGACAATGCTGATTAATAAAAATTATCAGACCACGATATATAGGAGTACTGTTATGGAAATTCTAAGATCGTATTAGTATTCCATAAAGAAAATAAGTGTATGTAAAAGCCGTCGGATTTCGAAAATGAGCACTTTTATTTTTCCCCGAGATTTCCAACAGACATTAAGGGATTTTAGGAATTAATATTAAGATGAAGGATTTTAAATTCAAGGATTATAAAGGAGAATTAATTTAGGTATTAAAAATACCAAGAAGATTTTATCAATAAAACTATTAAGGTATTTAACCAAACGATCAACGAGATTGAGTGATAACCGGACAAAGAAATAAATAATGACTCTTGTAAATACCTTTGCAAGTAGCAAGGCAAGTGGATGGTTGATCAAACAAGAAACCAAGTGATAGTTAGGAAGGAATGGCTAGTTACATATCTAGTTAACTAGGGATGATCTCATCTCACCATAAATCACCAACACATGGCAAATGATGAGATCATCTTCCACTAACTCCTTTGTTTATTATTAACCTAGCAAATATCAAGACAACCCATCATTATCCACCATCATTATTCCACTAACACAAGAAAGCAAAAGCATTTCCTCCCCCATTTCCATTGCTCTCGGCCAAAACAGAACCAGCACATTAAAACTACTGTATCGCCTTCATTTCTCACTCAAATGTTGTGTTCTATAGCTCGTTGGAAAGGTATTGAGATGGCCTACAACTCTTGTTCACAAGTCTCGTCCAAATAAGCATGGTAAGATCCTCATTTTTACAGTTCTTTCAATCGGACTTTTAGAAACTTCAAAGCCTAACTTTGTGTTCTTGATTTCTTTGGAAAGATCAAGCTTATAGGAGGCTCCCTAAGGCTTCCTAGCAACTTAACACCTCCCAAGGAAGGTATAAACTTCAAACCCTAGCCTTTAATTTATTTATTAGTAAGTTTAATGGTTGGTTTTGTGAAATGAGAAGCATAGATTGTGATTATTAGTAGTTTGGTTTGATTTGGAAGTGTTTTGGTAATTGAAGCTTGATTATAGTTCATAGGTCTTGATTGTGGTTGTTTGAGTTGAAAAACTTGGAGTTTATGGACTGATGTGGTATGGTTTATGTGAAGTTTTGTTGTATTGATGGTTATGAGTTGGTTGGTGATTGATTTGGAGTTGTACAAATTTGGTAATCGCGTAAACATAGTCGTCGTAATGCCCGATTTACCTTAGACTGCTTTTGTTCTTAACATCAGGACCAGTTAATTCACTGTTAGTTTTGACCATTGCCATGATTAGATAGTTCATGTTACAAGCTTCGTTTTGATATATGATTCGCTTGAATCCGATGTACGGTTTAGGAGAAACGACCGTTTTAAGTAACGGCGTTTCGCGAACGGACCATTACCCCTCGTCTTACTTTGAAACCTTGGTTAAGGCCCCTAAAAGACTAATTGGATTACAAAACAATTATTTAATGTGGATTAGGAAGTTGGTAAAGTACTCGTGAAAGAATCGCCTTAAAATTCGTAATGGTTAATTTATTAAAAATGGTGGAGCCGAGGGTACTCGAGCGACTTAAGTGAATCGTTAAGCGCAGAAGCGAGCGTTATAGTCTAGTTGGTTAAAGTATAGATTCTTAAGCGACTTTGGTTTAATTCTAACTTATATGTTGTTTATAGGTTACCAGGCTCGTCCCAGGCCTTTTACCACCCCCAGTCGCTCAGGCAAATTTTCTACCCGTTATACTGTTGTTGTGATGTAAATATATGTATATGCATTATCTTGTGATTAGTGCATGATTGTTATTAGCAAATCTTGCGATATATTGGAGCATGTGATATGGTATATATGCATGTCTATTTCGTAATCTTGATATCTAACTGTTGATTCAAATGCTTATAAGTTGCATAATACCTATGCTAGAGATAAGCAGTAATTGCGTATACCCTTAGTATAGGGGACCCAAAGGCGAACATTTTCTAAAACCGGGAGTCGATGTTCCCAAGTATATTATATATATATATGTATATATATAGATATAGTTTTCAAAACTATTAATCGAATAAGGTTTATTCGAAAACTTTATTTTAATTAATGAATATTATTTTGAATATTCATTCGAGGACTTATGACTCCGTTTATTTTATTTAATGAATATAATTTGAATATTCATTCGAGGACTTATGACTCCGCTTATTTTGTTAAATAATATTCTTTATTTTATTAAAGAATAATGTTTCGATAATCAAACTTATTTTTGATTATTCAAATAAAGATCGTACTTTCGTATATGTATATCTTTGGTTATTTATTATTCATTTCAAGTATGAGTTTTAAAACTTCTACTTCAATTATTTTTATAGAGATTATCCTTTATGGGAATATTATTTAAATAATAATATTCAGATATTTTCTAATATATCGGGACTGATTTATTTCATTAAATCAGCATTACTCCAAACATTCTTAAAAATGTTTTCGAGTCTTCAAAATGATTTTTAAAAGTTAGAGTGGAACCCAAAATTCATTTTTATATTTAAGATCTTCCTTTCGAAGGGGATTTAAATACTCGCTCAAAACCTGAGGGATCCGGCTCAGTGGTGTATTTTACATTCGCAACGAGGTTGCTATTTTGAGAAAACATCTTGATTACTTGCCCATCGTTCGGGAAGTAAGTTCATCTATTTGAGTCGGCATAAGCAACATGGGTTCAGTGGGCGTCCATGAAAGTGTAAGTGGCTCAGTAGGAGTCCATCAATGCGTAAGTGGCTGAGTGGCAGTCCGGCATAGGTCCTAATGTGGCCAGGGTGATGACCAGTGGGGAATTCGTCCATCTACTAGTAGAAAAGGTTACTTATTGGTATCTTTTCCTGATCAGCAAGATATCAGGTTTATGCCAAGGTTTTCTCCTTTCCAAATTCATTGGATATTGCAACTCTGTTTATAATTTTCATAACAGAGGTTTTCGAGGAGTGTATGAAATGTATATATATATAGGTGTATATATATATATCGGGACTTAATGAAGTATCTCGTAACTTCATTTCTTTCAAATGATATTTCAAAGATTGAATCTATTCAAGTCTTATCTTGTAGTCTCATCAGTGTGATGAACTTTTGAAACTGATTATAACTTGAACGGTGGTAGTTCAAGTAGTATTTGGAAAAGATATAAGTATATTGGAGTATCTTGTAACTTCATCTTTTAAACTTATATCTAGTAAATGATTATCTTATGCATGTCAAAGATTTTCAGAAAACGTTGAGACAAGGTTAGATATATGAGATCACCTTGCAACGATATTTTTATACAATTATAAACTGGAACTCTGTGTATATTATACATGTCAGAGGATTTCAAAGATTGTGAAAAGTATATATGTATATATATACTGAATATTTTGCGACTTGGTCGCGTTAAGATAACAAACTTGGTTCATTTCTTTTTGACCAAGACTTTCATGAGTACTATGAAGATGCTCATATATTGTTAATTATTATACATATTATTTCGGTGGGCTTGTTGCTCACCCTTGCTTTCTTCTTTCATCACACAACAACAGATAGACAAGATGAACATGATAAAACTCCCAATTCGTGAGCGGTTAGGAAACGTTCCGCAGTTTCCTGTAGGCGTTGATGCCGTTGTAGCTGAGGTAGGAGCTACCAGTAGGCTAGGCTTTCAACTTTTGTTGTGCCAGACTTATGTATATTTATGAATTGTAATAATGGCAAAGAATATGTAAATTATTCACAAACCTTTTTTATGGTGAAATGGTTTATAAATGTGGAATAAAATAACTTGTGTTATTTTTGGTATTCATCTCTGAGACTATAACTTGTGGTGTGTGTGTGTATATTGTGGGGTCACAGTACGCATTAGTTGGTTGACTGTTAAGATTAAGTATTGATAAGTGAAATGGAACTCGTGACAACCTGAATCCCCGACCCCGGATTTGGGGGTGTTACAGAAATGGTATCAGAGCTAAGCGTTATAAACCTCAGAGATGATATGACGTTAAAATAATAAGTTCACTAAGATAATAAGAACTTTTGCCAAGTTCATAGTCGGACTACCTAACGTAGTATTGACAGTTAGAACCCTTATGGGAACCCTTATAAATATCGTGATAGAAGCGTAGTTCGTTATCGTATATGGTAGCGGGACTCCGAACCCTGAGGTTGAGGAGCAACAACGCGATGATGTTTTATTACTTATTGGAGATCAGATTATGGATCCGATAGAGCATCCTAACGCGGGACCGGATGATGTTCATATTGAGGATGTAGCGGTTGAGGATGTTGTCCTAGAAGGGATTGTTGCTGAGAAGAATCCCGTGGAGGATCTGACAAGAATAAATAAAGGACCACTGAGGAATTGATGAATATGGTTAGGGCGACTACCAGAGGTAGGATTGGCCGATTACTACCGGAGGTTCGTTCAAGTTTGTAAAGATAGTAACCCCTTTAACGCGGCTTACTCGTATGACTGAGAAGTTTAAATGGACAGAGAAATGCGAGAAAAGCTTTTAAGAACTAAAGCAAAGGTTGGTGGCGGCCCCTATGCTGGCGTTGCCGGATGAAAAAGGAGATTTTGTGAATTATAGTGACGCTTCGCATAAGGAATTAGGGTGCTTCTTATACAGCACAACAAGGTAATCGCGTACGCGTCAAGACAATTAAGGAAATATAAAATTCGATATCCCCACCCATGAGCTTGGGCTCATGGCAATAGTTTTGCCCTAAAGATTTGAGGCACTACTTGTATGGAGAGAAGTGCGAGATTTACATAAGCCATAAGTGCTCTAGTACATTTTCACATAGAAAGAGCTCAACATGCGCCAGAGAATGTGGTTAGAGCTAATCAAGGATTACAATTATGAGATTCTTTATCATCCAGGGAAAGCCAAAATGGTGGCTAATGCCCTTAGTATAAAAGATCCTACATCTTCAACAGCAACTCTTGCTCCATTTCCCATCAGTAGAATCACCTCCTCTTCCTCAAGAGTCCTACTTCTCCTTAGTCCCTGCAACGAATTGCAGATGTAAGAACCACAGGCGGTATCTAATACCCAAGTAGAAATTTGACCTAATGACATATTCATTTATATCATGAACATACCTGAATCAGAAGTGGTAATCTCACTCCCCTTCTTCTTCTTCAACTCTGCAAGGTAAACCTTGCAGTTCCTCTTCCAGTGCCCCACCTTGTTACAGTGAAAGCAAACAACTTTGCTCTTGGGGTCTTCAGCTTTTGGTGGAACCGGCTTTTCTTCACCTACTTTCTTCTTCTTGGAAGGGTTCCTCTTCCTTTTCTTAGGATTGGAACCTTCACCAATTAGAAGAACAGAACTCTTCTTAGGGGGAAAATTCGATTCCGCAGTCTTCAACATGTTGTGGAGTTCAGCCAGGCTGACATCCAGCTTATTCATGTGAAAGTTCACAACAAACTGCGAAAACGAACCCGGAAGTGATTGCAAGACCAAGTCTTGGCTCAGCTCCCCATCCATGGCAAAACCAAGATGTCCAAAACGTTCAATCAAATTGATCATCTTAAGTACATGGTCATTCACAGATGATCCCTCAGACATCCTACAACCGAACAGCTCCTTCGATATCTCATATCGATCTGTCCTCCCCGCCACATCATACAACTCTTGTAGATGCATTAGGATAGTGTGAGCATCCATATGCTCATGTTGCTTCTGTAGCTCAATGTTCATGGAAGCTAGCATGATGCATTGAGCAACATTTGCATCATCTATCCACTTACGATACACAACATGTTCATCATTATGTGTATCGTTAGCAGGTTCAGTAGGCTTAGGTGAGTCAAGCACATATTTCAGCTTCTCCACCCTGAGAACAATTCTTAAGTTTCGAAGCCAGTCAGCAAAATTAGGACCAGTCAACTTGTGAGCATCTAGTATACTCCGGAGAGATAGTGCAGAAGACATAACGTATATAGTAAATCTATAAATGATAAACACATAACAACACTTAGCAAATATTCAATTTCATTTCAAAACACTATATGAATCGGGTCTTTATTCATAAGTGGCTCCCACTAGTTTATCTAATTTATTCAACCCCCTACGTGAAAAATTAAGCATTCATAATGCTAGTGGGAATAGGGATTCTACATTCCATCACACAACCTCGGCTGCGGCACGAACCGCCATGTAATGTTCAATAGGCAGACAACTCTTGTCAATTACATCTTATGTTATTCCCTAATCAAACTTTAGCCTCTTGAATACTTGAGTCACGGCTTTGGCATGACAAACTCAATATTCTAAGTCAAGTCTAACCCAACATTCTGTACAATTGAATCAGTCTCCAACGGCCCACGGCTGTGGCACGTAACGACCTTTAGATTCTAATTCAATGTACACATCTCTATGTAATAGACACGTATTTCTTATTTCAAAATCAAAGCCCTCGGCTGTAGCACGAAACGACAATGATTTAAAATAAGAACCACTTTCTATCATGTTGGAAGGCTATGACCGACACAAGCCCGTTGTATCATTGACCAATTACTACTTGATATTATTTAATTTTAGAGGGATTATATTACGTTACAATCATAATCATATTATAAAGAGATTCTTCCTTTTAAATTAAATATTTCAAATCAATAATCGATAATCAGATGATTCCCAGATCGGGTGGAGCATTGTCAAGAGGCGTCACTTAATAACCCTTTCTTACAGATAGAAATCTATTGTTGACAGAATCATCCTTTCTCTCAAAATTGAAAATTCATATTTAATTACGTGTTTCATAAACACAAGAATCTCATGATTGTATTCATAATATTATTGTCAAGGCAAGAAACGATTTCTATTCTAGATTTTCTAGAGCACGCCTTATATTGATTTAAGTTCACCTAAATCTATCATCGCATGGTAAACACAGGCATATATCTCATATTTCATATATAAAAATAAATAAACAAGTAAGCATGCAAATAATATCATGTCATACATTGATATATTGATGTATGGATTTATTATAGCATTTAAAAGCAATTAAAACAATTAAAACAAGCTTTAAAACACTTTCGGGAATATAAAAAGTTCAAAAATTTTATATAAAAAATATTTGACCACTCCATTAGATCCGTCTCGGAAAAACGAATCCAACGATATATTGCACGCCCAAAATGGAGTTACGAAACTCCCAAAAAATCAAATTTAATGTGGACATACGGGCTGTAACGCATGTACGTAATGCGTTACAACACTGTTGAGCCATTTACGCGTGTAACGCATTCCGTAAATCCACAACAGTGTGTAACACATTCACGGAATGCGCAACTCACCCCTTCCCCGCGTGCAGCGCACGCGCCTGCACAGCCGCAGCAGGTTTTTTTTATTTCTGTTTCTTCTTCCTGCTAATGCCTGTTGCCTTTCTGCTGCTGTTTCAATTTAGGAGATGTAACCCCCCTTTCCCTTTACTCCCATATTAATAACTCTGATTAATATTTTTTTATTATTTTAATTTTATTATTAATAAATTAATTAACAGTTAATTAATAAATTAATAAAAATCAAAATAATATGATTTCTTAAATCAGGGAGTAGCAGAAAAATACCAAATCAGCCATGGGTCCTTGTGCAAATTTTAATCATAATTATTCACATGCATAATTATTTTATGAATTTTAATTAAAACAATTTTAAAAAATTCATAACAAATAATCTACATATCACAAAATTATGAAAAAAATATCTAGATGATCTACAACACTTGTAGAACCCAGATCAGTAGTCAAAATCTCATGCAAAAATTATTTCGAATTAATTCATAATTAAATCCAAATAAACTTGCAAAAATCATAATAAATCCATACATGCATTAAAAAATCTGAAATTTTTTATATGAATCTCTATATGCAGAACCTAGCTCTGATGCCAATGAAGGAATTTACGGATGAGCGGAAGCGTGAAATAACAATTATTCCGTAAAAACCATATACCGCACATATAAAAAACATATAAAAGGGAAAAACTGAGGAATCGAAACCATACCTCGTGAATCGAAGCTTTATAAAATTGGAGTGCTAGCAGTTGCTCCTCAGTGTGTGAAGCACTCTACCGGTATCCACCAAGAACGATCCTCTTCGATGAACCTTTTTATAAAACTAAGCTTTTATAAAAATGGAGTTTTGGGAGAGAGAGAGAAGAAGAAGATGGAGGCTAGGGTTTTCACAAAACCAAAATTGTGTGTCTTGTCAAATGAGCCATCCATCTCATTCTATTTATAGGACTCTCCTAGGGTTTTATAATATATCTTTATATATTTTAACCCCCACATTTTATCTTCATAAAATGCTTTAATAATAATTAAAACTATTTTAATCATTATTCTTTTTTCTTAACTATTTAGAAAAAATAATTCTCTCTCTCATTATTCATCAAAGGAAATATTCTTTTATGGTGTGACCCTGTAGGTTCAATATTATGCCAGTAGTAGAAATAAATAATAATAAACTTTTTATTAATTATTTATATGAATATTAAAATTCACTAAATATAATTATCTGATTAATTATATTTATTCTACATCGTGAGTGATGTTTCTCAACATATCGCGACTATCCGGATAATATGAATTCACTGCTTAGAATACCAAGAACCTGTCAGTGAATAGTTACCGTACAATTAACTCCTTCTACCCACCAATGTCCTGATTAAATACAAGGCATGGATCTTGTGTCAAACCTATCTAATTTAATCATTTGCTTTTCCATTCACTATGCTCAGTTCTATGTAAATTAGAAACTCCTTTCTAATTTCATTCACTCTGGCCAGAGATTCCTGAACTAGCATAAGTGGATCAGCTTAGAACATTCTCTTCCTTCAGTGGAAGGGGTAGATCCTTTATTGATCATACACTATCTTCATGTACAAATTCCTATACCCAGTAGAGCCCTAATAATTGTCCCTGGAGACTAAGAACTAAATCAAAGCATAGTTCAGTGTACACAAGATGATTATGATGACCTCAAGTCTAAGGATACTTGTACAACTATCACTATGTGAACAACTGCTGACACGTGAGTGAACTCCATCAGTTGTTCAGCTGTGCGAGTCATGTTCAGGGAACTTATTCTATAATAAGCACCTACATACTAGCTATAGTGTCACCACATAAATGCCTATGAGAACAGACATCCTCCTGAAGGGAGCAAGCATAGTATGTACCAATCTTTGCGGATTATTAATTACCAGTTAGTAATCCTATGACCAGGAACTATTTAAGTTTAGAGTTATCATCTTTTAGGTCTCACTATTATGATCTCATCATAATCCATAAAAGCTTTACTCTAAACTATGGTATATCTTATTTAAACACTTAAATAGATAGAGCCCGTAATAAAAAACAAAACAAGTCTTTTATTAATATAAATGAAATCAAAACAGATTACATAAAAGTTATTCCTAAATCCTCATACGTGATTGGACTTAGGACATATCTCTTTCACAAAGTGCATCATCCGTTGAAGTACATAATAGAGCATCCGTTGATCATAGTTCATCAACGGATAATCAAATTAGATCATCAGTTGATAGAACTCCTAGTTCCCTGCAAAGGACCAACTCAGGGGGAATCTCAACTAATCAACACTCTATCTCACATCATGACAATACTGAGGCCACCTCATCTAGAGCTAATCTACCACCTCAAAGGAAATGGACCAAGAGTCATCCCTTTGAACTTATCATTGGTGATGCAACATCTAAAGTGCAAACAAGAAGGGCTACTCAAGATGAATGTCTATACAATAGTTTCTATCATAGGAGGAACCTAAGAGAGTGGAAGAAGCTCTATTGGATCCAGATTGGATTTTAGCAATGCAAGAGAAGTTAATCCAATTTGAGAGGAACAAAGTATGGAAGCTGGTACCCAAGCCAAATAACAAGAGTTCTATTGACACATAATGGGTGTTCAGAAACAAGATAAATGATAATGGCATTGTTATAAGGAATAAAGCTAGATTGGTTGTTAAGGGCTACTCGCAACAAGAGGGAATAGATTTTGATGAGACATTTGCTCCTGTTGCAAGACTTGAAGCCATCAGAATTTTTCTAGCCTATGCAGGCCATGCCAATTTCAAAGCCTATCAAATGGATATCAAGAGTGCATTTCTGAATGGAGAATTGGAGGAAGAAGTCTATGTGGGTCAACCTCCAGGGTTTGAAGATCCAAATTTTCCAGACCATGTGTATTATCTGTTGAAAGCACTCTATGGACTAAAACAAGCACCTAGAGCCTGGTATGAGACTTTGTCAAAATTTCTTCTAGCTAATCACTTCACTAGAGGTACTGTTGACAAAACTCTTTTCTTTAGAAATTCTAATGGCTCTACAATACTTGTTCAAATTTATGTAGATGATATTATATTTGGTTCTATAGATGATAAACTTTGTAAAAAGTTTGCTAATTTAATGCAAAGTAAATATGAAATGAGCATGATGGGAGAGCTAACTTATTTTCTTGGTTTACAAGTTAAACAAGTTAGTGGTAGAATTTTCATTAGTCAAACTAAATATATTTATGATCTTTTAAAGAAGTTTGACTTAATGGAATGTTCATCTGCAAAAACTACTATGGCCACTGCCACTAAGCTTGAATTAAACAAGGCTGAAAAGTCTGTGGACATTACAAGCTATAGAGGCATGGTTGGTTCACTTCTATATTTAACTGCTAGTAGACCTAATATAATGTTTGCTACATGTCTTTGTGCTAAATTTCAAGCTGATCCTAGAGAATCTCACTTAGTTGCTATTAAAAGAATTTTCAGATATCTCAAAGGGACTCCAAATCTAGGAATTTGGTACCTTAGAGAGTCTGGTTTTGATCTAATTGGCTACTCAGATGCAGATTATGTAGGTTGCAAAATAGACAGGAAAAGTACAACTAGCACCTGTCAATTTCTAGTGAATAAGCTTGTATCATGGTTCAGTAAGAAGCATAAATTATGTTTCTACATCAACAGCAGAGGCTGAGTACATTGCTGCAGGTAGTTGCTGTGCACAAATATTATGGATGAGGAATCAAGTATTTGACTATGGGCTAAATGTTGACAAAATTCCAATATTCTGTGACAACACAAGTGCCATTGCCATTACTGAAAACCCAGTGCAGCATTCAAGAACCAAGTACATTGACATCAAATACCACTTCATAAGGGAACATGTGATAAATGGTACAGTGGAACTTCATTTTGTTCCAAGTGAAAAACAAATTGCAGACATTTTTACCAAGACACTTGATGAATCAACATTCACAAGGTTGGTTAGTGAGCTGTGTATGCTTAATTATTCTTAAATTCATGTCCAAATTGTAATTTGATATGCAGCCTGAAATGAATTTATTGCAAGAGCAAAGTTGGCTTTAAGTTAACTTTATTATATCAATGGATATTCCCTATCCGTTGAAAGCCAAAGTTGTTCTATCAACGGATGTCCATTATCCGTTGAAAGACAATTACATTTCTGGAAATTTTATCCTTCGATAGATAAAACTGTGTTACTCTTCAACGGATGACAGTTTACCTTATCCGTTGAAGTGTCACATCAGTGGATTCAAGTGAATCACAACCGTTGATTCTATTTTCTTATCCGTTGATACATGTATACAGCTGTATGTATATGTATTAACGGGTAGTTTTTAGAATACCTATAGTTTTTCCTTAATTCTTAAACGGTTGTAATTTACCCAAAATATTGTTTAATCATTTTCTATATATTTTAATTTGAGAAAGTATAAAAGCCCTTTTGATTTCTTATTTTCACTTTACGCTTTCTTGAATTTTCAAAAGATTTTACTCTTCTTCTCCAACTTTTCTCTGCAACTTCATACCCACAACAATGGCACCAGTAGTAAAGATGATGTCCCAATCCGGGTTTGTCAATGAGAAGAACAATTTCCTAGCTTTGGTGGAAAAGAATGAAGCTCACTCAGACTACCACAAGATGATGGATTTCATCAAGAACTGTAAACTAAGCTATGCAAAGCTGGAGGCCCCAACAATATACTATGAGGTAGTTGAGGAGATATGGACAACTGCTGAGTTCAACTCCACTGATATGATCAGTGGAGAAATTTTTCAGAAGTATATAGACAATGATTCTGGTATTAGTAAATGGTATCTTGATATGCCCTGTACCTAGGGTGTAGCTGATGAAGGATTCAAGGATAACCTTAGAGGTTTTACAAGGAAAAATGTAATATTCAAAGTTCTCAAGAATAGAAAATTTGATAAAGGAAATGTGACGTAATTATAATAATGCCAGTTGGGGCACGTGTTGAACCATAAGAAAGTATAGATCCACCCAATAAGGGTCGAGATTGGTGAAAACAAGAAGGAACCAAGATAAGAGACGTCCTAAGTATGATCGAGAGTCATCCGTGACAATGTTCACATCTAAAGACTAAGGCAATGACTTATGGAAAAATGGTGATCTTTTTTTCTTTTCTCACCAGGGCTTAAGAAAAGCATTTTCACATAAACAGTGATTGAAATGAGGTAGAAAATTTAGTTGGAGGTGGTTAAAATGACATTGATTGTAAGGAAATTTTACTATCAGGAAAGGGCAAAGAGATGGCCGACACTTTAAGTGTAAGAGGACAATTATAGGCGCTCGTGCCAGAGGAATACAGTGATGATGGTTAAAGCTGTGAAGGTTGTATTATGGTTTGGAAGATTGACATTCCTTCTGATGACTGTGCAATACCCAACCGTAATAGTAGTTGGTAAAGGTTTAATTCGTGTAATCGCCATGAGCGGGCTATCTATCTTAGAAGGTACTATCTTGAGATAAGCCAGGACCATGTTTCAAGAAGTACTAAACAAAACTTTGAGTTAAGTCTTCTATTGAAGGCATATGGTTAATAATGGTATTAACCTGCTATCGTTGCTTTGATTGAAACTCTTCTGCAATTTTATCTGCTTCATGTCATGAATGTACGTCAAGATCTGGAGTGTTCTTCATGAATCATGAATGGTGATTATGTTAACTCCTTAAAAGATTTTGATACAACAAATATGGACTCCGTATGATTAAATATTAAGGTTCCGAGGAAAGCGAATGACTACGGTAGGTCAGCGATGGACCATAGTAATGCAGCAATGATTCTGCGAGTAATGAGTCGATTACAACCATAAGAGATGTATTAGAATGGATGTTGAGATTGAGTACCACTAATCGGGTTGTGGTGATGTATAAGTTATCGTTGATAGACTAATTAAGTCGATTATCTACCTATTGAATATTTATTCCTTCTTATGAATAGAGAGCCATATTACTATACGAGGAAGGTTGCAGTGCAAGCATAGAATTTTAGTAACGATGATGTCTAGAATGAAATCCCAGATTCGATTTTCGCTGTCGAGGGAGTTTCAACGGTGATTGTTTATAAGCTCGAGCGAGAGCATGGGTCCATAGGACGATGGACGGAATAGTAAATATTTAGGCACATGAATTACGCTGTTATAATACTTGATGTTGATATATATACATATATGTTTTGTTCTCCTATGACAAGCCTCTATAGTTCAGAGGTAGATTCCAAGCCAGATATTTTGTGGCAGTATATTTTTACATATATACAATTCTCTTCAATTCGTTCTTTTCTCTCCTTTTCATTTCATATAAGCTGAGAAGAACAACCCTTCCAGAAGGGAAGGTATTGCCGAATGACTATCTATCTGTGTGATAGAAGCCTAGTAGGATATCATCTATTGTTTAATTGCTTGTCAAGTACTAAAGGCTGGCCACCTTCTGTACTAACTATGCAACGTAACAAGTATTCATGATCATAGTGATCTCTCAATAAATTCTTTTACTTCTATATGAAAGACCAAGCTTTTGAAGATGGAGGCAGCTAGAGATGAAGTGGTACCAAGTATGGTGGTATTTTGATTCTAACGCGTTCGTGATACTAAGGTTGACGCGATTATTAAAATGTTATAGAACGCTAACGAGCAAAAGTGTAATCAGTATAAAATTTGGTATGGAAGATAGTAACGATTACGAACTGGAAAAGAGTGGGTATTGAGAAGCAAAAGCTGTAGATCTAGATGAGATAATGAGAGTCTGTACACTAGACTTGAAAGAAATTTGGAATGATAACTTAACGCGGATTGAGTTTTCTTACGATAATCGATCGTATGTCAGTATCGAGGTATCGCCTTATGAGATCCTTGAGGGAAGACAATGTCGATCTCCCTTATGTTAGGATGAAGTTGTAGAGCGCAAGATGCTCAGACCCGCAGCAGTCCAAAGGACCAATGATATAATAGATCTAATCAGAGGATGACTAGTAGTAGCCCAAGATGGACATAAGAAGTATGTTGATTTGACACGAAAGGACAAAGAATATGAAGTAGGGGACCTAGTGCTGTTATAGGTATTCCCTCGGAAAGGATGGATGTGGTTTGGAAAGAAAGGAAAGCTAAGCCCACGAATTGTTGGACCCTTTGAGGTATTAAGACGTATTGGGAAGTTAGCATATGAGCTATCCCTACCCCGGAACATGTAACAAGTTCATAACGTGTTCCATGTATCAATGTTAAGGAAGTATAATTCGGATGCCAGACAAATAGGGCCATATGAGCGTATAGGCATGCAACCAGACGTAACCTATATGGAGCAACCAGAAAGGGGTTATAGATCGAAAAGGAACAAGTGCTTAGGAGAAGGGTTATCAAACTAGGCAGAGTTTGGTGGTAGAAACCACAATGTGGGAAAATTTACTTGAGACTTAGAAAGTGCAATGCTAGAAAAGCATCCCCAACTGTTTTCTATCTGATTCCGGGACGAAATCCTTTTAAGGAGGGGAGACTGTAATAACCCCAATTTTTTGGAAATTTTTGAAACCCGGATGAATAGTAACTTTTGCTGACAATGCTGATTAATAAAAATTATCAGACCATGATATATAGGAGTACTGTTATGGAAATTCTAAGATCGTATTAGTATTCCATAAAGAAAATAAGTGTATGCAAAAGCCGTCGGATTTCGAAAACGAGCACTTTTATTTTTCCCCGAGATTTCCAACAGACATTAAGGGATTTTAGGAATTAATATTAAGAATGAAGGATTTTAAATTCAAGGATTATAAAGGAGAATTAACTTAGGTATTAAAAATACCAAGAAGATTTTATCAATAAAACTATTAAGGTATTTAACCAAACGATCAACGAGATTGAGTGATAACCGGACAAAGAAATAAATAATGACTCTTGTAAATACCTTTGCAAGTGGCAAGGCAAGTGGATGGTTGATCAAACAAGAAACCAAGTGATAGTTAGGAAGGAATGGCTAGTTACTTATCTAGTTAACTAGGGATGATCTCATCTCACCACAAATCACCAACACATGGCAAATGATGAGATCATCTTCCACTAACTCCTTTGTTTATTATTAACCTAGCAAATATCAAGACAACCCATCATTATCCACCACATTATTCCACCAACACAAGAAAGCAAAAGCATTTCCTCCCCCATTTCCATTGCTCTCGGCCAAAACAGAACCAGCACATTAAAACTACTATATCGCCTTCATTTCTCACTCAAATGTTGTGTTCTATAGCTCGTTGGAAAGGTATTGAGATGGCCTACAACTCTTGTTCACAAGTCTTGTCCAAATAAGCATGGTAAGACCCTCATTTTTACAGTTCTTTCAATCGGACTTTTAGAAACTTCAAAGCCTAACTTTGTGTTCTTGATTTCTTTGGAAAGATCAAGCTTATAGGAGGCTCCCTAAGGCTTCCTAGCAACTTAACACCTCCCAAGGAAGGTATAAACTTCAAACCCTAGCCTTTAATTTATTTATTAGTAAGTTTAATGGTTGGTTTGTGAAATGAGAAGCATAGATTGTGATTATTAGTAGTTTGGTTTGATTTGGAAGTGTTTTGGTAATTGAAGCTTGATTATAGTTCATAGGTCTTGATTGTGGTTGTTTGAGTTGAAAAACTTGGAGTTTATGGACTGATGTGGTATGGTTTATGTGAAGTTTTGTTGTATTGATGGTTATGAGTTGGTTGGTGATTGATTTGGAGTTGTACAAATTTGGTAATCGCGTAAACATAGTCGTCGTAATGCCCGATTTACCTTAGACTGCTTTTGTTCTTAACATCAGGACCAGTGAATTCACTGTTAGTTTTTGACCATTGCCATGATTAGATAGTTCATGTTACAAGCTTCGTTTTGATATGTGATTCGCTTGAATCCGATGTACGGTTTAGGAGAAACGGCCGTTTAAGTAACGGCGTTTCGCGAACGGACCATTACCCCCTCGTCTTACTTTGAAATCCTTGGTTAAGGCCCCTAAAAGACTAATTGGATTACAAAACAATTATTTAATGTGGATTAGGAAGTTGGTAAAGTACTCGTGAAAGAATCGCCTTAAAATTCGTAATGGTTAATTTATTAAAAATGGTGGAGCCGAGGGTACTCGAGCGACTTAAGTGAATCGTTAAGCGCAGAAGCGAGCGTTAGAGTCTAGTTGGTTAAAGTATAGATTCTTAAGCGACTTTGGTTTAATTCTAACTTATATATTGTTTATAGGTTACCAGGCTCGTCCCAGGCCTTTTACCACCCCCAGTCGCTCAGGCAAGTTTTCTACCCGTTATACTGTTGTTGTGATGTAAATATATGTATATGCATTATCTTGTGATAAGTGCATGATTGTTATTAGCAAATCTTGCGATATATTGGAGCATGTGATATGGTATATATGCATGTCTATTTCGTAATCTTGATATCTAACTGTTGATTCAAATACTTATAAGTTGCATAATACCTATGCTAGAGATAAGCAGTAATTGCGTATACCCTTAGTATAGGGGACCCAAAGGCGAACATTTTCTAAAACCGGGAGTCGATGTTCCCAAGTATATTATATATATATATGTATATATATAGATATAGTTTTCAAAACTATTAATCGAATAAGGTTTATTTCGAAAACTTTATTTTAATTAATGAATATTATTTTGAATATTCATTCGAGGACTTATGACTCCGTTTATTTTATTTAATGAATATTAATTTGAATATTCATTCGAGGACTTATGACTCCGCTTATTTTGTTAAATAATATTCTTTATTTTATTAAAGAATAATGTTTCGATAATCAAACTTATTTTTGATTATTCAAATAAAGATCGTACTTTCGTATATGTATATCTTTGGTTATTTATTATTCATTTCAAGTATGAGTTTTAAAACTTCTACTTCAATTATTTTATAGAGATTATCCTTTATGGGAATATTATTTAAATAATAATATTCAGATATTTTCTAATATATCGGGACTGATTTATTTCATTAAATCAGCATTACTCCAAACATTCTTAAAAATGTTTTCGAGTCTTCAAAATGATTTTTAAAAGTTAGAGCGGAACCCAAAACTCATTTTATATTTAAGATCTTCCTTTCGAAGGGGATTTAAATACTCGCTCAAAACCTGAGGGATCCGGCTCAGTGGTGTATTTTACATTCACAACGAGGTTGCTATTTTGAGAAAACATCTTGATTACTTGCCCATCGTTCGAGGAAGTAAGTTCATCTATTTGAGTCGGCATAAGCAACATGGGCTCAGTGGGCGTCCATGAAAGTGTAAGTGGCTCAGTAGGAGTCCATCAATGCGTAAGTGGCTGAGTGGCAGTCCAGCATAGGTCCTAATGTGGCCAGGGTGATGACCAGTGGGGAATTCGTCCATCTACTAGTAGAAAAGGTTACTTATTGGTATCTTTTCCTGATCAGCAAGATATCAGGTTTATGCCAAGGTTTTCTCCTTTCCAAATTCATTGGATATTGCAACTCTGTTTATAATTTTTATAACAGAGGTTTTCGAGGAGTGTATGAAATGTATATATATATAGGTGTATATATATATATCGGGACTTAATGAAGTATCTCGTAACTTCATTTCTTTCAAATGATATTTCAAAGATTGAATCTATTCAAGTCTTATCTTGTAGTCTCATCAGTGTGATGAACTTTTGAAACTGATTATAACTTGAACGGTGGTAGTTCAAGTAGTATTTGGAAAAGATATAAGTATATTGGAGTATCTTGTAACTTCATCTTTTAAACTTATATCTAGTAAATGATTATCTTATGCATGTCAAAGATTTTCAGAAAAACGTTGAGACAAGGTTAGATATATGAGATCACCTTGCAACGATATTTTTATACAATTATAAACTGGAACTCTGTGTATATTATACATGTCAGAGGATTTCAAAGATTGTGAAAAGTATATATGTATATATATACTGAATATTTTGCGACTTGGTCGCGTTAAGATAACAAACTTGGTTCATTTCTTTTTTGACCAAGACTTTCATGAGTACTATGAAGATGCTCATATATTGTTAATTATTATACATATTATTTCGGTGGGCTTGTTGCTCACCCTTGCTTTCTTCTTTCATCACACAACAACAGATAGACAAGATAAACAGGATCAAGCTCCCAATTCGTGAGCGGTTAGGAAACGTTCCGCAGTTTCCTGTAGGCGTTGATGCCGTTGTAGCTGAGGTAGGAGCTACCAGTAGGCTTGGCTTTCAACTTTTGTTGTGCCAGACTTATGTATATTTATGAATTGTAATAATGGCAAAGAATATGTAAATTATTCACAAACCTTTTTTATGGTGAAATGGTTTATAAATGTGGAATAAAATGACTTGTGTTATTTTTGGTATTCATCTCTGAGACTATAACTTGTGGTGTGTGTGTGTATATTTTGGGGTCACAATACGCATTAGTTGGTTGACTGTTAAGATTAAGTATTGATAAGTGAAATGGAACTCGTGACAACCTGAATCCCCGACCCCGGATTTGGGGGTGTTACAGAAATGGTATCAGAGCTAAGCGTTATAAACCTCAGAGATGGTATGACGTTAAAATAATAAGTTCACTAAGATAATAAGAACTTTTGCCAAGTTCATAGTCGGACTACCTAACGTAGTATTGACAGTTAGAACCCTTATGGGAACCCTTATAAATATCGTGATGGAAGCGTAGTTCGTTATCGTATATGGTAGCGGGACTCCGAACCCTGAGGTTGAGGAGCAACAACGCGATGATGTTTTATTACTTATTGGAGATCAGATTATGGATCCGATAGAGCGTCCTAACGCGGGACCGGATGATGTTCATATTGAGGATGTAGCGGTTGAGGATGTTGTCCTAGAAGGGATTGTTGCTGAGAAGAATCCCGTGGAGGATCCTGACAAGAATAAATAAAGGACCACTGAGGATTGATGAATATGGTTAGGGCGACTACCAGAGGTAGGATTGGCCGATTACTACCGGAGGTTCGTTCAAGTTCGTAAAGATAGTAACCCCTTTAACGCGGCTTACTCGTATGACTGAGAAGTTTGAATGGACAGAGAAATGCGAGAAAAGCTTTTAAGAACTAAAGCAAAGGTTGGTGGCGGCCCCTATGTTGGCGTTGCCGGATGAAAAAGGAGATTTTGTGAATTATAGTGACGCTTCGCTTAAGGAATTAGGGTGCTTCTTATACAGCACAACAAGGTAATCGCGTACGCGTCAAGACAATTAAGGAAATATAAAATTCGATATCCCCACCCATGAGCTTGGGCTCATGGCAATAGTTTTGCCCTAAAGATTTGAGGCACTACTTGTATGGAGAGAAGTGCGAGATTTACATAAGCCATAAGTGCTCTAGTACATTTTCACGTAGAAAGAGCTCAACATGCGCCAGAGAATGTGGTTAGAGCTAATCAAGGATTACGATTATGAGATTCTTTATCATCCAGGGAAAGCCAAAATGGTGGCTAATGCCCTTAGTATAAAAGATCCTACATCTTCAACAACAACTCTTGCTCCATTTCCCATCAGTAGAATCACCTCCTCTTCCTCAAGAGTCCTACTTCTCCTTAGTCCCTGCAACGAATTGCAGATGTAAGAACCACAGGCGGTATCTAATACCCAAGTAGAAATTTGACTTAATGACATATTCATTTATATCATGAACATACCTGAATCAGAAGTGGTAGTCTCACTCCCCTTCTTCTTCTTCAACTCTGGAAGGTAAACCTTGCAGTTCCTCTTCCAGTGCCCCACCTTGTTACAGTGAAAGCAAACAACTTTGCTCTTGGGGTCTTCAGCTTTTGGTGGAACCGGCTTTTCTTCACCTACTTTCTTCTTCTTGGAAGGGTTCCTCTTCCTTTTCTTAGGATTGGAACCTTCACCAATTAGAAGAACAAAACTCTTCTTAGGGGGAAAATTCGATTCCGCAGTCTTCAACATGTTGTGGAGTTCAGCCAGGCTGACATCCAGCTTATTCATGTGAAAGTTCACAACAAACTGCGAAAACGAACCCGAAGTGATTGCAAGACCAAGTCTTGGCTCAGCTCCCCATCCATGGCAAAACCAAGATGTCCAAAACGTTCAATCAAATTGATCATCTTAAGTACATGGTCATTCACAAATGATCCCTCAGACATCCTACAACCGAACAGCTCCTTCGATATCTCATATCGATCTGTCCTCCCCGCCACATCATACAACTCTTGTAGATGCATTAGGATAGTGTGAGCATCCATATGCTCATGTTGCTTCTGTAGCTCAATGTTCATGGAAGCTAGCATGATGCATTGAGCAACATTTGCATCATCTATCCACTTACGATACACAACATGCTCATCATTATGTGCATCGTTAGCAGATTCAGTAGGCTTAGATGAGTCAAGCACATATTTCAGCTTCTCCACCCTGAGAATAATTCTTAAGTTTCGAAGCCAGTCAGCAAAATTAGGACCAGTCAACTTGTGAGCATCTAGTATACTCCGGAGTGATAGTGCAGAAGACATAACGTATATAGTAAATCTTAAATGATAAACACATAACAACACTTAGCAAATATTCAATTTCATTTCAAAACACTATATGAATCGGGTCTTATTCATAAGTGGCTCCCACTAGTTTATCTAATTTATTAAACCCCCTACGTGAAAAATTAAGCATTCATAATGCTAGTGGGAATAGGGATCCTACATTCCATCATACAACCTCGGCTGTGGCACGAACCGCCATGTAATGTTCAATAGGCAGACAACTCTTGTCAATTACTATCTTATGTTATTCCCTAATCAAACTTTAGCCTCTTGAATACTTGAGTCACGGCTTTGGCACGACAAACTCAATATTCTAAGTCAAGTCTAACCCAACATTCTGTACAATTGAATCAGTCTCCAACGGCCCACGGCTGTGGCACGTAACGACCTTTAGATTCTAATTCAATGTACACATCTCTATGTAATAGACAAGTATTTCTTATTTCAAAATCAAAGCCCTCGGCTGTAGCACGAAACGACAATGATTTAAAATAAGAACCACTTTCTATCATGTTGGAAGGCTATGACCGACACAAGCCCGTTGTATCATTGGCCAATTACTACTTGATATTATTTAATTTTAGAGGGATTATATTACGTTACAATCATAATCATATTATAAAGAGATTCTTCCTTTTAAATTAAATATTTCAAATCAATAATCGATAATCAGATGATTCCCAGATCGGGTGGAGCATTGTCAAGAGGCGTCACTTAATAACCCTTTCTTACAGATAGAAATCTGTTGTTGACAGAATCATCCTTTCTCTCAAAATTGAAAATTCATATTTAATTACGTGTTTCATAAACACAAGAATCTCATGATTGTATTCATAATATTATTGTCAAGGCAAGAACGATTTCTATTCTAGATTTTCTAGAGCACGCCTTATATTGATTTAAGTTCACCTAAATCTATCATCGCATGGTAAACACAGGCATATATCTCATATCTCATATATAAAAATAAATAAACAAGTAAGCATGCAATAATATCATGTCACACATTGATATATTGATGTATGGATTTATTATAGCATTTAAAAGCAATTAAAACAATTAAAACAAGCTTTAAAACACTTTCGGGAATATAAAAAGTTCAAAACTTTTATATAAAAAATATTTGACCACTCCATTAGATCCGTCTCGGAAAAACGAATCCAACGATATATTGCACGCCCAAAATGGAGTTACGAAACTCCCAAAAAATCAAATTTAATGTGGACATACGGGCTGTAACGCATGTACGTAATGCGTTACAACACTGTTGAGCCATTTACGCGTGTAACGCATTCCGTAAATCCACAACAGTGTGTAACACATTCACGGAATGCGCAACTCACCCCTTCCCCGCGTGCAGCGCACGCGCCTGCACAGCCGCAGCAGGTTTTTTTTATTTCTGTTTCTTCTTCCTGCTAATGCCTGTTGCCTTTCTGCTGCTGTTTCAATTTAGGAGATGTAACCCCCCTTTCCCTTTACTCCCATATTAATAACTCTTATTAATATTTTTTTATTATTTTAATTTTTTATTAATAAATTAATTAACAGTTAATTAATAAATTAATAAAAATCAAAATAATATGATTTCTTAAATCAGGGAGTAGCAGAAAAATACCAAATCAGCCATGGGTCCTTGTGCAAATTTTAATCATAATTATTCACATGCATAATTATTTTATGAATTTTAATTAAAACAATTTAAAAAATTCATAACAAATAATCTACACATCACAAAATTATGAAAAAAATATCTAGATGATCTACAACACTTGTAGAACCCAGATCAGTAGTCAAAATCTCATGCAAAAATTATTTCGAATTAATTCATAATTAAATCCAAATAAACTTGCAAAAATCATAATAAATCCATACATGCATTAAAAAATCTGAAATTTTTTATATGAATCTCTATATGCAGAACCTAGCTCTGATGCCAATGAAGGAATTTACGGATGAGCGGAAGCGTGAAATAACAATTATTCCGTAAAAACCATATACCGCACATATAAAAAACATATAAAAGGGAAAAACTGAGGAATCGAAACCATACCTCGTGAATCGAAGCTTTATAAATTGGAGTGCTAGCAGTTGCTCCTCAGTGTGTGAAGCACTCTACCGGTATCCACCAAGAACGATCCTCTTCGATGAACCTTTTTATAAAACTAAGCTTTTATAAAAATGGAGTTTTGGGAGAGAGAGAGAAGAAGAAGATGGAGGCTAGGGTTTTCACAAAACCAAAATTGTGTGTCTTGTCAAATGAGCCATCCATCTCATTCTATTTATAGGACTCTCCTAGGGTTTTATAATATATCTTTATATATTTTAACCCCCACATTTTATCTTCATAAAATGCTTTAATAATAATTAAAACTATTTTAATCATTATTCCTTTTTCTTAACTATTTAGAAAAAATAATTCTCTCTCTCATTATTCATCAAAGGAAATATTCTTTTATGGTGTGACCCTGTAGGTTCAATATTATGCCAGTAGTAGAAATAAATAATAATAAACTTTTTATTAATTATTTATATGAATATTAAAATTCACTAAATATAATTATCTGATTAATTATATTTATTCTACATCGTGAGTGATGCTTCTCACATATCGCGACTATCCGGATAATATGAATTCACTGCTTAGAATACCAAGAACCTGTCAGTGAATAGTTACCGTACAATTAACTCCTTCTACCCACCAATGTCCTGATTAAATACAAGGCATGGATCTTGTGTCAAGCCTATCTAATTTAATCATTTGCTTTTCCATTCACTATGCTCAGTTCTATGTAAATTAGAAACTCCTTTCTAATTTCATTCACTCTGGCCAGAGATTCCTGAACTAGCATAAGTGGATCAGCTTAGAACATTCTCTTCCTTCACTGGAAGGGGTAGATGCTTTATTGATCATACACTATCTTCATGTACAAATTCCTATACCCAGTAGAGCCCTAATAATTGTCCCTGGAGACTAAGAACTAAACCAAAGCATAGTTCAGTGTACACAAGATGACTATGATGACCTCAAGTCTAAGGATACTTGTACAACTATCACTATGTGAACAACTGCTGACACGTGAGTGAACTCCATCAGTTGTTCAGCTGTGCGAGTCATGTTCAGTGAACTTATTCTATAATAAGCACCTACATACTAGCTATAGTGTCACCACATAAATGCCTATGAGAACAGACATCCTCCTGAAGGGAGCAAGCATAGTATGTACCAATCTTTGCGGATTATTAATTACCAGTTAGTAATCCTATGACCAGGAACTATTTAAGTTTAGAGTTATCATCTTTTAGGTCTCACTATTATGATCTCATCATAATCCATAAAAGCTTTACTCTAAACTATGGTATATCTTATTTAAACACTTAAATAGATAGAGCCCGTAATAAAAAACAAAACAAGTCTTTTATTAATATAAATGAAATCAAAACAGATTACATAAAAGTTATTCCTAAATCCTCATACGTGATTGGACTTAGGACATATCTCTTTCACAAAGTGCATCATCCGTTGAAGTACATAATAGAGCATCCGTTGATCATAGTTCATCAACGGATAATCAAATTAGATCATCAGTTGATAGAACTCCTAGTTCCCTGCAAAGGACCAACTCAGGGGGAATCTCAACTAATCAACACTCTATCTCACATCATGACAATACTGAGGCCACCTCATCTAGAGCTAATCTACCACCTCAAAGGAAATGGACCAAGAGTCATCCCTTTGAACTTATCATTGGTGATGCAACATCTAAAGTGCAAACAAGAAAGGGCTACTCAAGATGAATGTCTATACAATAGTTTCTATCACAGGAGGAACCTAAGAGAGTGGAAGAAGCTCTATTGGATCCAGATTGGATTTTAGCAATGCAAGAGAAGTTAATCCAATTTGAGAGGAACAAAGTATGGAAGCTGGTACCCAAGCCAAATAACAAGAGTTCTATTGACACAAAATGTGTGTTCAGAAACAAGATAAATGAAATGGCATTGTTATAAGGAATAAAGCTAGATTGGTTGTTAAGGGCTACTCGCAACAAGAGGGAATAGATTTTGATGAGACATTTGCTCCTGTTGCAAGACTTGAAGCCATCAGAATTTTTCTAGCCTATGCAGGCCATGCCAATTTCAAAGCCTATCAAATGGATATCAAGAGTGCATTTCTGAATGGAGAATTGGAGGAAGAAGTCTATGTGGGTCAACCTCCAGGGTTTGAAGATCCAAATTTTCCAGACCATGTGTATTATCTGTTGAAAGCACTCTATGGACTAAAGCAAGCACCTAGAGCCTGGTATGAGACTTTGTCAAAATTCTTCTAGCTAATCACTTCACTAGAGGTACTGTTGACAAAACTCTTTTCTTTAGAAATTCTAATGGCTCTACAATACTTGTTCAAATTTATGTAGATGATATTATATTTGGTTCTACAGATGATAAACTTTGGTAAAAAGTTTGCTAATTTAATGCAAAGTAATATGAAATGAGCATGATGGGAGAGCTAACTTATTTTCTTGGTTTACAAGTTAAACAAGTTAGTGGTGGAATTTTCATTAGTCAAACTAAATATATTTATGATCTTTTAAAGAAGTTTGACTTAATGGAATGTTCATCTGCAAAAACTACTATGGCCACTGCCACTAAGCTTGAATTAAACAAGGCTGAAAAGTCTGTGGACATTATAAGCTATAGAGGCATGGTTGGTTCACTTCTATATTTAACTGCTAGTAGACCTAATATAATGTTTGCTACATGTCTTTGTGCTAGATTTCAAGCTGATCCTAGAGAATCTCACTTAGTTGCTATTAAAAGAATTTTCAGATATCTCAAAGGGACTCCAAATCTAGGAATTTGGTACCCTAGAGAGTCTGGTTTTGATCTAATTGGCTACTCAGATGCAGATTATGTAGGTTGCAAAATAGACAGGAAAAGTACAACTGGCACCTGTCAATTTCTAGTGAATAAGCTTGTATCATGGTTCAGTAAGAAGCATAAATTCTGTTTCTACATCAACAGCAGAGGCTGAGTACATTGCTGCAGGTAGTTGCTGTGCACAAATATTATGGATGAGGAATCAAGTATTTGACTATGGGCTAAATGTTGACAAAATTCCAATATTCTGTGACAAGACAAGTGCCATTGCCATTACTGAAAACCCAGTGCAGCATTCAAGAACCAAGTACATTGACATCAAATACCACTTCATAAGGGAACATGTGATAAATGGTACAGTGGAACTTCATTTTGTTCCAAGTGAAAAACAAATTGCAGACATTTTTACCAAGCCACTTGATGAATCAACATTCACAAGGTTGGTTAGTGAGCTGTGTATGCTTAATTATTCTTAAATTCATGTCCAAATTGTAATTTGATATGCAGCCTGAAATGAATTTATTGCAAGAGCAAAGTTGGCTTTAAGTTAACTTTATTATATCAATGGATATTCCCTATCCGTTGAAAGCCAAAGTTGTTCTATCAACGGATGTCCATTATCCGTTGAAAGACAATTACATTTCTGGAAATTTTATCCTTCGATAGATAAAACTGTGTTACTCTTCAACGGATGACAGTTTACCTTATCCGTTGAAGTGTCACATCAGTGGATTCAAGTGAATCACAACCGTTGATTCTATTTTCTTATCCGTTGATACATGTATACAGCTGTATGTATATGTATTAACGGGTAGTTTTTAGAATACCTATAGTTTTTCCTTAATTCTTAAACGGTTTGTAATTTACCCAAAATATTGTTTAATCATTTTCTATATGTTTTAATTTGAGAAAGTATAAAAGCCCTTTTGATTTCTTATTTTCACTTTACGCTTTCTTGAATTTTCAAAGCTTTTACTCTTCTTCTCCAACTTTTCTCTGCAACTTCATACCCACAACAATGGCACCAGTAGTAAAGATGATGTCCCAATCCGGGTTTGTCAATGAGAAGAACAATTTCCTAGCTTTGGTGGAAAAGAATGAAGCTCACTCAGACTACCACAAGATGATGGATTTCATCAAGAACTGTAAACTAAGCTATACAAAGCTGGAGGCCCCAACAATATACTATAAGGTAGTTGAGGAGATATGGACAACTGCTGAGTTCAACTCCACTGATATGACCATTTTCTTCTCTCTCAAAGGTAAGATTACTGTATTAACTCTGATGATATACAGTCTTGCTTTAAATTACTTGAAAATAATGCCATGACACCACACACTGATAATGATGTATCTAGCATGTTAGATTCCATAGGCTATTCCCTTAATTCCACCAGTTTAGGCAGTATTAAGAGAAAATGCCTTAGGAAGGAGTGGAGTTTTCTCAGTGATGCCTTTATCAAGGTTTTCTCTGGGAAAATTAGCAACTTTGATGCTATAACCTCAGCTCTTGTTAATATGCTCTATATGCTAGTTTCTGATAGGTACTATAATTTTAGCAACTATGTTATGCTAGAATTAGGTACCGAATTAGGTAACAAGGCTAATAGAGCTCAAAACATCTATTATGCTAGATTCTTTATATTATTGGCTAACTATGTTGCTGAAGGTTTGGTCATCAATAATGAGAGTAATAAGCTCAAATGCTGGGTCCAAAAGAAGAGGGTCCTTATAGACCTTTTATGGATTGACCTCAACAATAAGGTGCCATTGGTATATTTACCAATAATGGATGCACCTCAGGTAAGTGAGGTAAATACTTCTTCAACTCCTACTACTTCCAACCCTACCATTTCTTTGTCTTCAGGTGTGGCCATGGGATCTGTATCAATGCCCCAAAAGATTCCTACAAGGCCACCAAACCCTAAAATTTCCAAATCCAAGTCAAAGAAAGCCACCTCTGTTGTCTCTTAAAAGAAAATAGTTGTAACAACTACTATAAACCCTGAGGGGCGTGAAAAGAGTGTTAGTGGTGAGGGGAGGGGTGAACATAAAGAAAAACCCCAGAATAAGGTAGGAGAGGTGAGTGTTACCCAAACAAGCCAAACCCCAGTTTCTCAAAAGACTGTTGTGGTTGAGAAGGATTCAAACTCATCCCTAGTTGCACCCTCCCAAAAGGGTGTAACGATTGAAAATAGTCCCCAACCAGGGACACAGAACAAAAGGGGGAGGGACACTGAAGCCACACACTCACCTATAAAAACCTTCACAAGGAGAAAGAAGGTCAAAACCCTAGAATAATCACTAGGTGCACACACTGCACAGATACAATCACTTGTATCTATGCCTTCCCAAATTCAGTTTGATGTGGCTCCAACAAATGTGGAGTCACATCCCCATTCTCTCATAATTGATATACATCAAACACCAAGTTCTCCATCACCTTCTTTGGATGTGGACATGATTTTCACATCATTTCCTGATTCTCCCTCTTTACAACTCAGGGATGAGCCCCACTTAAGTACTGGTGATCATCATCTTTTAGATGATTTGTTGGATCACCAGCCCAATTCTTTCAGACTTACTTGAAGAATCTGTGTCACTTAATTTAAAATCAATCCACACAGATTCAACAATTATGTCACTTTCAATTTCTACTTCTTTTCCTTCTTCAACGGATATCCCTCACCACAAGGAACAGAAAAGACAAATCAAAAAATCAATTGCCTACCTTCTTAACCACTCCTCCACCACCAAAGGAACAGAAAAGACAAATAAAAAAATCCATACCTCCCCCAACCTCAAGGAAATTCACTCAGAAACAAAAGCCTAAGCCTAAGCCACAAATCTCAAAGGATGATTATGTTCACATTTGTGACTTAAAAGAATTTACAGATATTGAACTCTACCTGGATGAGCTGGAGGAAGTAAGGGGAATAGGTGCCTACAGACAGCTACCAGAAAGGCTAGTGTTCAAATATAAAGGAAGTATGGAAAGGACTTGGCCTCTTCAAAGAATTCTAAATGAGGGCTACTCTACCTTGATTAGAGTTTACTCAGCCATAAAAAGGGACACTGGTTTTACCAGAGGTGCCAAGACTGAGGTTCTCAACAAGATTGCCAACATAAGGAAGACTTGGAGGGAGTCAAATTCCTTGCCTAGAACATTACTCATCCCAGAGCATGGAATTACAATTCATAAATCACCTCATTGGTTGATGGAGTTCAGAGACAATAAAGGAGTCCGAAGATTTTTCAGACTTAAAGACTAGCTTAAGATTGCCAGTAATGAAACTCTCAAGGAATGCAATCTAAGTTGGATATCAGTGATGAAGATGAGGCTGGATTTTACAGACAACTCTAACTCCAAGTAGAGGAAAATGACAAGAGGATAGGGAAGAAAACAAGGGAACAAAGGAAAAGAAAATGATTTGCTCAGGCTAGAAGAGCACCCTTGGAAACACTGTAAATCTTCAACTCTATCTCAGTACATACACTTTTGCAGCACTTTTATATTTCTACTTAGTTTCAATTTATACTTTTGTTAAGTGTTTTGTTATCATCAAGTTAACCCTGAATTTATGCCTACAATTCTAGTAGACATAAATAGGGGGAGATTGTTAGGAATACATGTGTATTAGTTTTGATGATAAGTTAAACAAAACACTTAAGTAGAAAACTAGTGTTTGTAGCCTCAACGGATAAGACCACTTTGGCTATCTGTTGATGGAGTAGCTTTACTTAAAAATAAGTTTAGTATTGTAGCACATTCCAGTCTTGTATTTAAGCTACAATTCTTAAATGTTGTAGGAAATTATAAGTCATGTTGGATTACTAGTGGATATGCAAATAGGAGGGCTAATTGTAAATATTTCATGCCTTTTAATTTTGTATAAGTGAAGTAGTATCAACTGATAAATTAAAGGCCTTCAACGGATGAGAAACAAAGCTTCAACGGATGTCTCTAAAGCTTCAACCGATAACATCCATCAGCGGATGAGTGCTTCAACAGATAAAGCTTCAACTGCTAATTAATATCCGGGATATATCGTGTAATTATTTTTGCTAATAAATAATTAATATATGTGTTCAGTATCTGTTCTGTGAATTAATTGTTAAGTATTAAATGTGTTTGGATGTTTAATAATATTATTAATTGAGTATTTTAATTTTTATATGTCCAAAATAAAATATAGATAATTGTCATATCTTCCTAATTATTTTTATGATGATTTATGGATTTATAAGGATCATATGAAATTTATAAAATCTTTTTCCGAGTATTTAGAATCTATTTTATAAAAACGGGAACCAACCGACGTCATCCGTTGTTACGTTTTTGGAACCTGAAACTCTTCCGAGAACTCCTTCCTAACCCAATTGTAATATTCCGAGCATATTCCATGTTTCGACTTTTTCGATCCGGCGTACGGTTTGTCTTGCGCGGGTCCCGGCGCAACATTTTCGATACAATATTCGTTTCGGTAAATCAATAAAACTCGTATTTTCGATAAACGGGAGCTTTTTATTAAACTATCCCAATTATCACCTCGTTATACGTGTAACCAGGTGCTGAGACCAAGACCGCAGTACAAATTGTACTGATCTGGATAATTGTCCCGAAAACCGATACCGTTTGGATCAGTTTTTATAAATAAACGTACCGTTTTATATCCGGAATGATCCGACGGGATACTAATTTTCCGTAATTATAAATAGCCTTTACCGTATTTTATTTCGTATCAAAAATCATTTGTAGTCAGTAATTATATAAATTTCCAGAGAAAATTCATATATTCATAAACCTTTCTAAGAATCAAACCAACAATCGGAGGTGTTACCGGAGTCCGTTTGAAAAGCTCGAGTACTCAATCCAAAGGTCTTGAGGTGTTCTATCAGATTATATGTTCCAAATCACTGCAGAAATCAAGGTTTATTTTCTGAAAAATTATTTATTTTTGAATTAATTTTATTAAAAATATGAATTTTTGTTCGGATGATTGTTTGTATGATTTGATGCTTGCATGTTGTAGAGCTTGTTTCCTGATGATTTTCATATGTCATACGTCTGATTTGGAGTTCAATAACATGCTCAAAAGTGGGTTTAATTCTCGAATTTTAAAATTAGGGTTTATAACCCGTATGAATGTTTTCAATTGAAATTTGGGGCTTTTTGATTTAGGGGTTATTAGCTGTTGATTTATAGTGGATTATGTCCCTTATGAAATTTGCAATCGATTGGTATATATCTCGTTACCAGAGGATGTCTGAATCGAAGGGAGTTGTGTTTTGAAAATTTCCGAAGTTCGCCGGAAACCGACGATGTTCTTGGCCAATTGCCGGCCAAGTCTGGGATTATTGAATGATTTGATTGCATGAATAAGTTCCTGGTTGTCTGTAGATGTGATCTGGAGCTTGTGGTGAGGTGAGGGTTCCGGAATCGTGTTCTCCGGCCAACCCTGTATTTTCCGGCGACGGGGGTTGTAAAATTGCAGTTTGGTACCTTATCTTTTGGGGAAGAAACAGTTAGGTCCCTGAGGTTTCCAGAACTTGCAAATTTTGGATTCCTGTTTTGAAAATATTTAAAAATCATATTTCCTATTTATTTTAATTATAAAAATTCGATTTTAATTTCTGAAAATTCCAAAAAAATTATTAATTTAATTCCAAAATTTATTTTTAATTCAAAAATAAATCTAAATTAATTAGTTAATTAGTTTTAGTTAATAATTAATTGATTAATTGGTCAATTAATTCGAAAATTAATTGATTAATTTATTTAATTAATTATTAATAAATTTTAATTAATTATTTAATTAGATTTAATTATATAAAAATGATTTAAAAATTCCGAAAAATAGTTTCGAGCTTTAAAATATTATTTTAAATTTTTATCAAGGCTCGATAATTATTATGAAATTGTTTTGAAGCCAGAATTGGCCAACCGAACCCTATTTACTACTTCGAAATTGATTCAACGATCTGTTTTAACTCCGAAAAATGTTTTAAAAATCATTTTAAATATCCGAAAGCCTATTTATGACCTGAGACTTCTTTATAAATGATATATCATTGATTATGTGACGTGTTATGTGTTATATGTGACTTGTTGGTTATCTGTCGGTCTGTATATTCGATGTTTACTTGTTTATTGCATAACTTTCAATCTGTTAACCGGATTTGGGTGAATCGAAGGGTAGATAGAAGTATGTGTCAAATAGAATCGTATGAGTTAAATATTGATAGATGCTTATGATATGTGAGCAGAAGAGGCAAGGCGTAGGAAAGGGAAACAGATAGTCAAGGAGTAAGACAGTGGTGATTGAGAGCAAGTGCGGTGTAGTAAGCTAGTACCAGGAAAGTGTTCAGAACCTTCTCGAGATATTGCAGTGATTGATATTCCTGTTCTATATTGCAAGTGCTTTGAAGCACTGAACCCTAAACCTTGATTCCAGTTATTGATCTTGAGCCGTAACCTGATTCTTTCTAGACCATTGATTGTTGTATACCCATATACGAACCTTAAATATACGATACTACTCCACAAATACATACAAACTAAATATTAAACACTGAACCAGATTGCTTACACATTCAAACCATTGTATCTTATGCTTTGAAAGACCAAATCCTTGGAACCCTGAAATGTTGATTCCTTTGTTATCCAATTCTTTCATTACCTAACAGCCAAGCTTTGGAAATGCCATATTGATCTTTATACAGATTGAAACCATTTTCATTATTGAACGTCCAATGTTGTTAATGATCCTGTTTATTGTTTATTACTGCTTATTCTGTTATTATGGTAGAATTGGATTGTTTTTATAAAATTGTGGACCAGATTCGTGGTCAGACCATATAATGGTCAAGTTAGGCCAATATGTGCCTTGGACCCAGTAGTTAGAGCAGTGTTGTGTGCTTTGCTCGGGGTTAGTACATGACTGATCAGCAGCCTAACCTTGGTTTTTAAAATGAAAATATAATATCCAGTTCTAAATCATAATCCATTGTTCACTTGATATCATAACCATATTTACCTGATGATCATTATTCTCAGTTTTGTCATTGTGACTTGCTGAGCTAGTTAGCTCATTTGTGCGATGTTGTTTATGTTCGTTCCAGTTAAAAAGGAACCAGTTAGTAACGAGGATCCCCAGTCCAGCGCGAGAGCTAGGGGTTCAGGTTGATCAAGCTGAGCTAGTAGGCTTCTTTTGGGATAATTTTAAGTTTGTAAAAGTTTGTAATAACGTTTAATACTCAGTTCTGAGTTTGGATAGTTGGGTTTTGAACGGTTTGTAATATAAGTAGATGTATTTGGCTTGTGTGCATACTTTAACCTGTTGCGGTCTATAGTAGTTGGTAAGTAGGGTCACTGCATATTATTATTATCTTTATTATTATTATAAGCATGTTATAAATAAGGTATGTGTGTATGGACCCCAAACTTCTGACCCGGGTTTGGAGGGCGCCACAGCTAAAGCATCAACTGATGTCACCAAAACATCAACGGATAGGTGCATCAACGGATAAGGGCATTAACGGATAAAGCCATCAACGGATGAAAGCTTCAATGGATGCTCAGTTCTATAGCAGTTGATAGTGACAATTCATAAGCTGAAAGAGGCACATGGGTTGATAGAGACAATTGGAATGTGGTAGCCTTTTGGAGGAATGAAAGAAAACCAGCATTTCCATTCTGGTGCAAATAATGAAGTATTCAAAGATTCACAATTTATCTTTGGTTGCATTGGATAGAGAAAAGAAGAAAAAACATGTGAAGACCAATTTTATAATTGTATTTATTTTTGTCTTCACTTGTAAACTTGGTGGAATATAAACTAGGTTGCAGCTAGTAATTAGGTGTGAATTTTCCAGAGCTGTTTAGAAAAACTAAGAGAGAAAATCATCTAGTTTGTACTAGGAAGCAGCTGTGTAAAATTCTTTGTATCACATATTTTATGAAATATACATCTCTGGTGGAACAACAATCCATCAGAAAAGTTTTTAAAGCCTTTGTGTTCTTTACATATGTGTTTTTGAATATACACCTTTCTGCAACTGCACAAAGCAATTCACACACATTTGTTCATCATACACTTAGCTTTTCAAACTGCTCAAAACTTGAAAAAGTTTTGAGATTTACATTCGACCCCCCTTCTGTAAATCTCATTATTAGTTCCTTGGGAAATAACAACTGATACAATAAGCGACGTTCTGCGTCACTTTGTTTGTTTATTATGTCCTTTCTTCTAATCTCTTGATCATTTTTCCTACCATTTTTAGGTCTTTTTTCGAGAGATACCTGCTGGCACGAACCAAGCAGAGTTATGACCTGTTGTAGCATTTACCTATTCTTCTATAAAAGAAGATGAGAAGTGCTCATTTTCATTCACACTTTCATTTCAACTCCTCTCAAGTTTTCTCAAGTTTTAGAAGCTCTCAACTTCTTAAGTTTTTTAAGATGTCTCAAGGCCCTAGCAAGCCCTCCATCTCGGCCAAGAAAGCCATGCAAAAGAGAACTACAATCCGATCTCTGAAAGGTATAGTTTTCATTTTCCCTATTCCCATAACCGTTGTTCCAATAGTTTAAGAAGCATGCTTGATGCGTAGGATGATGAGTATCCGAGCATCGTTCAATTTGATGCATTCAAGCATAAGAGCATGCTCGATGAAGAGGATGTCGATGAGATTCAGTCAAGTTACCTCGGGCCTGATTGTGTAGAAGTTTGCAAAGCCAAGTCCAATGAGAGGACTTGCAATCTAAGTACCAACGACCTTAGTATTCCACTGAGTGTTTCAATGTTCTGAAGTATTTTCATGTTGAAGGCATCTCCTTCCTCCAGGCCTGACTGGGTTCTTCTACAACACATGCCCCGTGTTCCTCACATTGTGAACACGTATTCTCTCAATGACTTTAATAACTAGTGGAACAAAAAGTTTATGGTCTTGGAGGGGAAGTAGGGTGACTGGGGAGTTTAATTCATACATGATTTCAGCTGTCCAGTAGACATTGCTCACTACATCCTTCACCTCACAAATGCTGAGCTCTACGATCTTGATCTCCTTATTGATGATAATGGAAGGACCCCTTATTGGGAGTTTGTTACGGAGACGAAGCTCGTCGAGGCTGGCATTAACAACCTTTTTAGAGAGGATATTTATTTTTATTCTATCTCAAACTTGGTCAAGTTTGTTCTTATATCCATTTTTTCTTTGTTTTGTTTAAGTTGATGAGGCCCTGGATGCACGTACTGATAAGAGTGACATGATTACGGGAATGATGGCCAGGGAAGCTGCCAAGCAGGTTAATTGCATTCCCAAAGTCCCGACACTCCTTGAGGCCTCCGGCTCTGGAAAGAAAAGGGTCAAAGATTCAGATGAAAATGTGAAGATCCCCTTCAAACCTTTATGGGGCATATCCACCAATGACTTGGTGTTCAAAAGTTCATCCCTTGTTCTTGAATGATCCAAGAATTGCATCACTCCCCTAGACCTTCTTCACGTCTCATCGGGTGAGAATCTACTCGAGGCCGGCCGGGACTTTCTGTGTTGGGGACTCGGCCCTCTTGAGTCTTGCTTGATCTTAGTATTTTACCTCTATTCCCTTTGGAGTTAACCTTCTTACGACTTCTCTTTTTTTTTTCTTTGCAAGGCCAATCCCTACTTTATTGCATCTTCTACATAAAGCATCAAGATGGGGAGTGACTATGCTGCACTGCAAACCTCCATGAAAAAGATGAAGATCTCTTCAGATAAGTGGGAGTCTAAGGCACATCAAGCAGAGGACAAAGCCGCTCTCCTTGAGAAGAAGCATGCCAAGGAGATGAAAAGGAGGAAGATAGAGTGGAGAAAGCTTGTGAATTATATCATGGATCCAATGAGTTTCTTTAGATGATGGATGATCATGATGATCAGATGCGTCATGTGAACCTGGATATGGAATGGCAAAGTGGCATCAAGGATGTTTATGACATGTATACAGATGTGGTTGATCCAAGCCTTTTCACTTGCCCTTGGAAAGTTCCCGTGTTGGATCCACCCGGACAGGCCTCCGGGTCCGTACTAGAGACCTCCCTCCAGCAATATCTATCTAGTTCAAGCCGAAGGGGTTCTGGTTCTAAGGGAACAAATATCTTTAAACAACTGTTTACAAATTCTTCACTTCTCAATAAAACCCTAAATCTAAAGCTGCACTTTATTGATAAAATCCTGAATCAGAAGCCGCACTTAATTAAAATAAGGAGGAGGTAATTTTCCAGTATTGATCGTAGTCAACACCCGTCTCAACAAACAAGAGCTTGATACTAGGATTAAGAATGGTGGGAAAAGCAAGTGGTGAGGTCATGGGGGTTGTTATATTTTTGACGAGATTTGTTGATGTTTTCAAGATAAGTAAAAATGGTAATATAGGATCAAGAACTCAGAACAAAGAACAGATGATAGAGGGATTGATAATATAAGTTTAGTCTTTTAGATAATAGGGTTGGGCTTAAATTAAATGTTTAGATAATTTGGTTGGGCTCGAATTGGTTAGGTTGGACCGACAAGGTTGATTTTTATTTTGATATTTTATTTGTCAAAGAGTTGCTCGGTTGGGCTCGAACTCGGCTCGACTCGTATTTGTTGCGAACAACCTCAAGTTCGGCCCGTTAGTAAATGAATTCGAGTTCGAACACGCTTTTTTATTCAAGAAAGAAGCTCGACACAGTTCGATTCATCAGAAAAAATATAAACTCGACTCGTTTATGTCAAAAATCAGCTCGACTCAGGTCGGGTATGTATAGCCCTATGACTAGCTAGGATCCAGTCGATAATGAAATATAGTATTTGAAGGTGTTTTATAACTTGCAGGATTTTCATGGTAGCTCATGAAGGAGTAAATCGGGGTTGACAATATGATCTAGGGTCCAACATGTACCTAGGGCTACCAGAATGGAATTATTGTACTGGCATGATATCGTTACCAAAGATAGCTCACAAAAGGAGCTAATGGAGGGGCCTCCTCATAGTTTGTGAGGTAGTTTTCCGAATGCAATCTATCACCTGTTTATGTTTTCGGCACTATGCCATAAATGCTCGTATGTGATGTTTTTTTTTGAGTTTTGCAAGAAAAGCGTTGCAATAAATATAAGATTTTGGCTTATCTACAACCATGAGAAAATATAGTTGCATTACATTTCAGCTGACATTGCCTATAAATAATGGTGTTGCAGAATTTGTGGTGTTGCATTAGCCATCTGCCAAAGTAATATGTTGCCATGTGGAAGAGGGTCCCACGCGTGGGACCCACACTGCTGACATGGCAGCTGTCGTGGGAATATAGGTTACACCTGTGGTACCTACGCTGCTTATGTGGCATCTTACATCGAAGAAGTGGGGCCAGATGCAATGCAACACACTGCTGACATGGCAACCCACGTGATAGGTGGGCCCACACGTGGGACCAACAATACTGACGTGTCTGCTGACATAGCAGGTGTTGTGACGTGCTGGCTGAAAGGAATATGTCCTAAGTCCAATCGTGTATTAGGATTTAGGAATAACTTTTATGTAATCTGTTTTGATTTCATTGATATTAATAAAGACTTGTTTTGTTTTTATTACGGGCTTTATCTATTTAAGTGTTTAAATAAGATATACCATAGTTTAGAGTAAAGCTTTTTATGGATTATGATGAGATCATAATAGTGAGACCTAAAAAGATGATAACTCTAAACTTAAATAGTTCCTGGTCGTAGGATTACTAACTGGTAATTAATAATCCGCAGAGATCGGTACATACTATGCTTGCTTCATTATGAAGGATGTCTGTTCTCATAGACATTTGTGTGGTGACACTATAGCTAGTATGTAGGTGCTTATTATAGAATAAGTTCACTGAACATGACTCGCACAGCTGAACAACTGATGGAGTTCACTCACGTGTCAGCAGTTGTTCACTTAGTGATAGTTGTACAAGTATCCTTAGACTTGAGGTCATCATAGTCATCTTGTGTACACTGAACTATGCTTTGGTTTAATTCTTAGTCTCCAGGGATAATTATTAGGGCTCTTCTGGGTATAGGAATTTATACACGAAGATAGTGTATGATCAATAAAGGATCTACCCCTTCCAGTGAAGGAAGCGAATGTTCAAGGCTGATCCACTTATGCTAGTTCAGGAATCTCTGGCCAGAGTAAATGAAATTAGAAAGGAGTTTCTAATTTGCATAGAACTACGCATAGTAAATGGTAAGCAAAGTGATTGAATTAGATAGGCTTGACACGAGATCCATGCCTTGCATTTAATCGGGACATTGTAGGGTAGAAGGAGTTTATTGTACGGTAACTATTCACTGACAGGTTCTTGATATTCTAAGCAGTGAATTCATATTATCCGGATAGTCGCGATATGTTGAGAAGCATCACTCACGATGTAGAATAAATATGATTAATTAATTAATCATATTTAATAAATTAGAGAATTCTAATAAATAATGATAAAATAGTTTTATTATTATTTATTTCTACTACCGGCTTAATATTGAACCTACAGGGTCACACCATAAAAAGAGAATGATTTAATGGTGGAGGAATTAATTAATAATGGCTAAATAATTATTTATTTGTGAAATAAATAATTAATTGACAAATTTAATAATTGATTAAATGAGATTTAATTGATTATAAATTAATTAAGAAAAGTTCTTAATATTATTAATTAAAGGATTTAATTTTTGGAAATTAAATCAAGAGAGAGAATTATTTCTAAAGTGTTTAGAAAAAGGATTAATGATTAAAAGGTGTTTTAATTATTAATGAGAATAATAAATGGGATAATAATAATAATATTTATGGGAAAATTTCAGCTGAAAATTTTGCCTATAAATACACTATTATAGACCCTAATTTTATTCTAACCCAAAAACCCAAAAAGTTTGAAAAACCCAATTCTCTCAACCTTCTTCCTCCTCCTTAACATCGTTTTCTTGGTGGATACCGGTGGAGTGCTTCACACTTGAGGAGCAACTGCTAAGGATCTCTGATCGTTGTCTCCGAATTATTTTAAAAGGTTAGATTCGATCCCTCAAATTTTTATTCACGATTTATATTCTTTTATTTGGATTTTGTATGTGTAAAAGTGTTTTGCCACACCCCGCTGCGTTTAAAAATCCAACAATGGTATCAGAGCATAGGTTGTATGCATATAGATCTGTGGTAAAAATTTCAGAATTTTATGTGTTTGTATGAATTAATTATGATTTTTACAAGTTATATCATAGATTAATTTTGTCTGATGAGAAATCGTTTCTCAGAATAATTTTGAATGTTGATCTGGGTTCTACAAGTGTTGTAGATCGTCTGGGTATTTTTTTCATAATTTTAGGATGTATAGATTTTTTATTATGAATTTTTGAAGTTCTTGTAATTAAAATTCGTAATTAAATAATCATATATATATAATTTGTAAGTATATATATTGCATCTGCATATGTCTGTGCCGTATGCTCTCTGTTATGCACGGAAGCACAGGAGATGACAGGTGATGTATAAGTTATCGTTGATAGACTAATTAAGTCGATTATCTACCTATTGAATATTTATTCCTTCTTATGAATAGAGAGCCATATTACTATACGAGGAAGGTTGCAGTGCAAGCATAGAATTTTAGTAACGATGATGTCTAGAATGAAATCCCAGATTCGATTTTCGCTGTCGAGGGAGTTTCAACGGTGATTGTTTATAAGCTCGAGCGAGAGCATGGGTCCATAGGACGATGGACGGAATAGTAAATATTTAGGCACATGAATTACGCTGTTATAATACTTGATGTTGATATATATACATATATGTTTTGTTCTCCTATGACAAACCTCTATAGTTCAGAGGTAGATTCCAAGCCAGATATTTTGTGGCAGTATATTTTTACATATATACAATTCTCTTCAATTCATTCTTTTCTCTCCTTTTCATTTCATATAAGCTGAGAAGAACAACCCTTCCAGAAGGGGAGGTATTTCCGAATGACTATCTATCTGTGTGATAGAAGCCTAGTAGGATACCATCTATTGTTTAATTGCTTGTCAAGTACTAAAGGCTGGCCACCTTCTGTACTAACTATGCAATGTAACAAGTATTCATGATCATAGTGATCTCTCAATAAATTCTTTTACTTCTATATGAAAGACCAAGCTTTTGAAGATGGAGGCAGCTAGAGATGAAGTGGTACCAAGTATGGTGGTATTTTGATTCTAACGCGTTCGTGATACTAAGGTTGACGCGATTATTAAAATGTTATAGAACGCTAACGAGCAAAAGTGTAATCAGTATAAAATTTGGTATGGAAGATAGTAACGATTACGAACTGGAAAAGATTGGGTATTGAGAAGCAAAAGCTGTAGATCTAGATGAGATAATGAGAGTCTGTACACTAGACTTGAAAGAAATTTGGAATGATAACTTAACGCGGATTGAGTTTTCTTACGATAATCGATCGTATGTCAGTATCGAGGTATCGCCTTATGAGATCCTTGAGGGAAGACAATGTCGATCTCCCTTATGTTAGGATGAAGTTGTAGAGCGCAAGATGCTCAGACCCGCAGCAGTCCAAAGGACCAATGATATAATAGATCTAATCAGAGGATGACTAGTAGTAGCCCAAGATGGACATAAGAAGTATGTTGATTTGACACGAAAGGACAAAGAATATGAAGTAGGGGACCTAGTGCTGTTATAGGTATTCCCTCGGAAAGGATGGATGTGGTTTGGAAAGAAAGGAAAGCTAAGCCCACGAATTGTTGGACCCTTTGAGGTATTAAGACGTATTGGGAAGTTAGCATATGAGCTATCCCTACCCCGGAACATGTAACAAGTTCATAACGTGTTCCATGTATCAATATCAAGGAAGTATAATTCGGATGCCAGACAAATAGGGCCATATGAGCGCATAGGCATGCAACCAGACGTAACCTATATGGAGCAACCAGAAAGGGGTTATAGATCGAAAAGGAACAAGTGCTTAGGAGAAGGGTTATCAAACTAGGCAGAGTTTGGTGGTAGAACCACAATGTGGGAAAATTTACTTGAGACTTAGAAAGTGCAATGCTAGAAAAGCATCCCCAACTGTTTTCTATCTGATTCCGGGACGAAATCCTTTTAAGGAGGGGAGACTGTAATAACCCCAATTTTTTGGAAATTTTTGAAACCCGGATGAATAGTAACTTTTGCTGACAATGCTGATTAATAAAAATTATCAGACCACGATATATAGGAGTACTGTTATGGAAATTCTAAGATCATATTAGTATTCCATAAAGAAAATAAGTGTATGCAAAAGCCGTCGGATTTCGAAAACGAGCACTTTTATTTTTCCCCGAGATTTCCAACAGACATTAAGGGATTTTAGGAATTAATATTAAGATGAAGGATTTTAAATTCAAGGATTATAAAGGAGAATTAACTTAGGTATTAAAAATACCAAGAAGATTTTATCAATAAAACTATTAAGGTATTTAACCAAACGATCAACGAGATTGAGTGATAACCGGACAAAGAAATAAATAATGACTCTTGTAAATACCTTTGCAAGTGGCAAGGCAAGTGGATGGTTGATCAAACAAGAAACCAAGTGATAGTTAGGAAGGAATGGCTAGTTACTTATCTAGTTAACTAGGGATGATCTCATCTCACCACAAATCACCAACACATGGCAAATGATGAGATCATCTTCCACTAACTCCTTTGTTTATTATTAACCTAGCAAATATCAAGACAACCCATCATTATCCACCACATTATTCCACCAACACAAGAAAGCAAAAGCATTTCCTCCCCCATTTCCATTGCTCTCGGCCAAAACAGAACCAGCACATTAAAACTACTGTATCTCCTTCATTTCTCACTCAAATGTTGTGTTCTATAGCTCGTTGGAAAGGTATTGAGATGACCTACAACTCTTGTTCACAAGTCTCGTCCAAATAAGCATGGTAAGACCCTCATTTTTACAGTTCTTTCAATCGGACTTTTAGAAACTTCAAAGCCTAACTTTGTGTTCTTGATTTCTTTGGAAAGATCAAGCTTATAGGAGGCTCCCTAAGGCTTCCTAGCAACTTAACACCTCCCAAGGAAGGTATAAACTTCAAACCCTAGCCTTTAATTTATTTATTAGTAAGTTTAATGGTTGGTTTTGTGAAATGAGAAGCATAGATTGTGATTATTAGTAGTTTGGTTTGATTTGGAAGTGTTTTGGTAATTGAAGCTTGATTATAGTTCATAGGTCTTGATTGTGGTTGTTTGAGTTGAAAAACTTGGAGTTTATGGACTGATGTGGTATGGTTTATGTGAAGTTTTGTTGTATTGATGGTTATGAGTTGGTTGGTGATTGATTTGGAGTTGTACAAATTTGGTAATCGCGTAAACATAGTCGTCGTAATGCCCGATTTACCTTAGACTGCTTTTGTTCTTAACATCAGGACCAGTGAATTCACTGTTAGTTTTTGACCATTACCATGATTAGATAGTTCATGTTACAAGCTTCGTTTTGATATGTGATTCGCTTGAATCCGATGTACGGTTTAGGAGAAACGGCCGTTTTAAGTAACGGCGTTTCGCGAACGGACCATTACCCCTCGTCTTACTTTGAAACCTTGGTTAAGGCCCCTAAAAGACTAATTGGATTACAAAACAATTATTTAATGTGGATTAGGAAGTTGGTAAAGTACTCGTGAAAGAATCGCCTTAAAATTCGTAATGGTTAATTTATTAAAAATGGTGGAGCCGAGGGTACTCGAGCGACTTAAGTGAATCGTTAAGCGCAGAAGCGAGCGTTAGAGTCTAGTTGGTTAAAGTATAGATTCTTAAGCGACTTTGGTTTAATTCTAACTTATATATTGTTTATAGGTTACCAGGCTCGTCCCAGGCCTTTTACCACCCCCAGTCGCTCAGGCAAGTTTTCTACCCGTTATACTGTTGTTGTGATGTAAATATATGTATATGCATTATCTTGTGATAAGTGCATGATTGTTATTAGCAAATCTTGCGATATATTGGAGCATGTGATATGGTATATATGCATGTCTATTTCGTAATCTTGATATCTAACTGTTGATTCAAATACTTATAAGTTGCATAATACCTATGCTAGAGATAAGCAGTAATTGCGTATACCCTTAGTATAGGGGACCCAAAGGCGAACATTTTCTAAAACCGGGAGTCGATGTTCCCAAGTATATTATATATATATATATGTATATATATAGATATAGTTTTCAAAACTATTAATCGAATAAGGTTTATTCGAAAACTTTATTTTAATTAATGAATATTATTTTGAATATTCATTCGAGGACTTATGACTCCGTTTATTTTATTTAATGAATATTAATTTGAATATTCATTCGAGGACTTATGACTCCGCTTATTTTGTTAAATAATATTCTTTATTTTATTAAAGAATAATGTTTCGATAATCAAACTTATTTTTGATTATTCAAATAAAGATCGTACTTTCGTATATGTATATCTTTGGTTATTTATTATTCATTTCAAGTATGAGTTTTAAAACTTCTACTTCAATTATTTTTATAGAGATTATCCTTTATGGGAATATTATTTAAATAATAATATTCAGATATTTTCTAATATATCGGGACTGATTTATTTCATTAAATCAGCATTACTCCAAACATTCTTAAAAATGTTTTCGAGTCTTCAAAATGATTTTTAAAAGTTAGAGCGGAACCCAAAACTCATTTTTATATTTAAGATCTTCCTTTCGAAGGGGATTTAAATACTCGCTCAAAACCTGAGGGATCCGGCTCAGTGGTGTATTTTACATTCACAACGAGGTTGCTATTTTGAGAAAACATCTTGATTACTTGCCCATCGTTCGGGAAGTAAGTTCATCTATTTGAGTCAGCATAAGCAACATGGGCTCAGTGGGCGTCCATGAAAGTGTAAGTGGCTCAGTAGGAGTCCATCAATGCGTAAGTGGCTGAGTGGCAGTCCAGCATAGGTCCTAATGTGGCCAGGGTGATGACCAGTGGGGAATTCGTCCATCTACTAGTAGAAAAGGTTACTTATTGGTATCTTTTCCTGATCAGCAAGATATCAGGTTTATGCCAAGGTTTTCTCCTTTCCAAATTCATTGGATATTGCAACTCTGTTTATAATTTTTATAACAGAGGTTTTCGAGGAGTGTATGAAATGTATATATATATAGGTGTATATATATATATCGGGACTTAATGAAGTATCTCGTAACTTCATTTCTTTCAAATGATATTTCAAAGATTGAATCTATTCAAGTCTTATCTTGTAGTCTCATCAGTGTGATGAACTTTTGAAACTGATTATAACTTGAACGGTGGTAGTTCAAGTAGTATTTGGAAAAGATATAAGTATATTGGAGTATCTTGTAACTTCATCTTTTAAACTTATATCTAGTAAATGATTATCTTATGCATGTCAAAGATTTTCAGAAAAACGTTGAGACAAGGTTAGATATATGAGATCACCTTGCAACGATATTTTTATACAATTATAAACTGGAACTCTGTGTATATTATACATGTCAGAGGATTTCAAAGATTGTGAAAAGTATATATGTATATATACTGAATATTTTGTGACTTGGTCGCGTTAAGATAACAAACTTGGTTCATTTCTTTTGACCAAGACTTTCATGAGTACTATGAAGATGCTCATATATTGTTAATTATTATACATATTATTTCGGTGGGCTTGTTGCTCACCCTTGCTTTCTTCTTTCATCACACAACAACAGATAGACAAGATGAACAGGATCAAGCTCCCAATTCGTGAGCGGTTAGGAAACGTTCCGCAGTTTCCTGTAGGCGTTGATGCCGTTGTAGCTGAGGTAGGAGCTACCAGTAGGCTTGGCTTTCAACTTTTGTTGTGCCAGACTTATGTATATTTATGAATTGTAATAATGGCAAAGAATATGTAAATTATTCACAAACCTTTTTTATGGTGAAATGGTTTATAAATGTGGAATAAAATGACTTGTGTTATTTTTGGTATTCATCTCTGAGACTATAACTTGTGGTGTGTGTGTGTATATTTTGGGGTCACAATACGCATTAGTTGGTTGACTGTTAAGATTAAGTATTGATAAGTGAAATGGAACTCGTGACAACCTGAATCCCCGACCCCGGATTTGGGGGTGTTACAGAAATGGTATCAGAGCTAAGCGTTATAAACCTCAGAGATGGTATGACGTTAAAATAATAAGTTCACTAAGATAATAAGAACTTTTGCCAAGTTCATAGTCGGACTACCTAACGTAGTATTGACAGTTATAACCCTTATGGGAACCCTTATAAATATCGTGATGGAAGCGTAGTTCGTTATCGTATATGGTAGCGGGACTCCGAACCCTGAGGTTGAGGAGCAACAACGCGATGATGTTTTATTACTTATTGGAGATCAGATTATGGATCCGATAGAGCGTCCTAACGCGGGACCGGATGATGTTCATATTGAGGATGTAGCGGTTGAGGATGTTGTCCTAGAAGGGATTGTTGCTGAGAAGAATCCCGTGGAGGATCCTGAAAAGAATAAATAAAGGACCACTGAGGAATTGATGAATATGGTTAGGGCGACTACCAGAGGTAGGATTGGCCGATTACTACCGGAGGTTCGTTCAAGTTCGTAAAGATAGTAACCCCTTTAACGCGGCTTACTCGTATGACTGAGAAGTTTGAATGGACAGAGAAATGCGAGAAAAGCTTTTAAGAACTAAAGCAAAGGTTGGTGGCGGCCCCTATGTTGGCGTTGCCGGATGAAAAATGAGATTTTGTGAATTATAGTGACGCTTCGCTTAAGGAATTAGGGTGCTTCTTATACAGCACAACAAGGTAATCGCGTACGCGTCAAGACAATTAAGGAAATATAAAATTCGATATCCCCACCCATGAGCTTGGGCTCATGGCAATAGTTTTGCCCTAAAGATTTGAGGCACTACTTGTATGGAGAGAAGTGCGAGATTTATATAAGCCATAAGTGCTCTAGTACATTTTCACGTAGAAAGAGCTCAACATGCGCCAGAGAATGTGGTTAGAGCTAATCAAGGATTACGATTATGAGATTCTTTATCATCCAGGGAAAGCCAAAATGGTGGCTAATGCCCTTAGTATAAAAGATCCTACATCTTCAACAACAACTCTTGCTCCATTTCCCATCAGTAGAATCACCTCCTCTTCCTCAAGAGTCCTACTTCTCCTTAGTCCCTGCAACGAATTGCAGATGTAAGAACCACAGGCGGTATCTAATACCCAAGTAGAAATTTGACTTAATGACATATTCATTTATATCATGAACATACCTGAATCAGAAGTGGTAGTCTCACTCCCCTTCTTCTTCTTCAACTCTGCAAGGTAAACCTTGCAGTTCCTCTTCCAGTGCCCCACCTTGTTACAGTGAAAGCAAACAACTTTGCTCTTGGGGTCTTCAGCTTTTGGTGGAACCGGCTTTTCTTCACCTACTTTCTTCTTCTTGGAAGGGTTCCTCTTCCTTTTCTTAGGATTGGAACCTTCACCAATTAGAAGAACAAAACTCTTCTTAGGGGGAAAATTCGATTCCGCAGTCTTCAACATGTTGTGGAGTTCAGCCAGGCTGACATCCAGCTTATTCATGTGAAAGTTCACAACAAACTGCGAAAACGAACCCGGAAGTGATTGCAAGACCAAGTCTTGGCTCAGCTCCCCATCCATGGCAAAACCAAGATGTCCAAAACGTTCAATCAAATTGATCATCTTAAGTACATGGTCATTCATAAATGATCCCTCAGACATCCTACAACCGAACAGCTCCTTCGATATCTCATATCGATCTGTCCTCCCCGCCACATCATACAACTCTTGTAGATGCATTAGGATAGTGTGAGCATCCATATGCTCATGTTGCTTCTGTAGCTCAATGTTCATGGAAGCTAGCATGATGCATTGAGCAACATTTGCATCATCTATCCACTTACGATACACAACATGTTCATCATTATGTGCATCGTTAGCAGGTTCAGTAGGCTTAGATGAGTCAAACACATATTTCAGCTTCTCCACCCTGAGAACAATTCTTAAGTTTCGAAGCCAGTCAGCAAAATTAGGACCAGTCAACTTGTGAGCATCTAGTATACTCCGGAGTGATAGTATAGAAGACATAACGTATATAATAAATCTGTAAATGATAAACACATAACAACACTTAGCAAATATTCAATTTCATTTCAAAACACTATATGAATCGGGTCTTTATTCATAAGTGGCTCCCACTAGTTTATCTAATTTATTAAACCCCCTACGTGAAAAATTAAGCATTCATAATGCTAGTGGGAATAGGGATCCTACATTCCATCACACAACCTCGGCTGTGGCACAAACCGCCATGTAATGTTCAATAGGCAGACAACTCTTGTCAATTACATCTTATGTTATTCCCTAATCAAACTTTAGCCTCTTGAATACTTGAGTCACGGCTTTGGCACGACAAACTCAATATTCTAAGTCAAGTCTAACCCAACATTCTGTACAATTGAATCAGTCTCCAACGGCCCATGGCTGTGGCACGTAACGACCTTTAGATTCTAATTCAATGTACACATCTCTATGTAATAGACAAGTATTTCTTATTTCAAAATCAAAGCCCTCGGCTGTAGCACGAAATGACAATGATTTAAAATAAGAACCACTTTCTATCATGTTGGAAGGCTATGACCGACACAAGCCCGTTGTATCATTGGCCAATTACTACTTGATATTATTTAATTTTAGAGGGATTATATTACGTTACAATCATAATCATATTATAAAGAGATTCTTCCTTTTAAATTAAATATTTCAAATCAATAATCGATAATCAGATAATTCCCAGATCGGGTGGAGCATTGTCAAGAGACGTCACTTAATAACCCTTTCTTACAGATATAAATCTGTTGTTGACAGAATCATCCTTTCTCTCAAAATTGAAAATTCATATTTAATTACGTGTTTCATAAACACAAGAATCTCATGATTGTATTCATAATATTATTGTCAAGGCAAGAAACGATTTCTATTCTAGATTTTCTAGAGCACGCCTTATATTGATTTAAGTTCACCTAAATCTATCATCGCATGGTAAACACAGGCATATATCTCATATCTCATATATAAAAATAAATAAACAAGTAAGAATGCAAATAATATCATGTCACACATTGATATATTGATGTATGGATTTATTATAGCATTTAAAAGCAATTAAAACAATTAAAACAAGCTTTAAAACACTTTCGGGAATATACAAAGTTCAAAACTTTTATATAAAAAATATTTGACCACTCCATTAGATCCGTCTCGGAAAAAACGAATCCAACGATATATTGCACGCCCAAAATGGAGTTACGAAACTCCCAAAAAATCAAATTTAATGTGGACATACGGGCTGTAACGCATGTACGTAATGCGTTACAACACTGTTGAGCCATTTACGCGTGTAACGCATTCCGTAAATCCACAACAGTGTGTAACACATTCACGGAATGCGCAACTCACCCCTTCCCCGCGTGCAGCGCACGCGCCTGCACAGCCGCATCAGGTTTTTTTATTTCTGTTTCTTCTTCCTGCTAATGCCTGTTGCCTTTCTGCTGCTGTTTCAATTTAGGAGATGTAACCCCCCCTTTCCCTTTACTCCCATATTAATAACTCTTATTAATATTTTTTTATTATTTTAATTTTATTATTAATAAATTAATTAACAGTTAATTAATAAATTAATAAAAATCAAAATAATATGATTTCTTAAATCAGGGAGTAGCAGAAAAATACCAAATCAGCCATGGGTCCTTGTGCAAATTTTAATCATAATTATTCACATGCATAATTATTTTATGAATTTTAATTAAAACAATTTAAAAAATTCATAACAAATAATCTACACATCACAAAATTATGAAAAAAATATCTAGATGATCTACAACACTTGTAGAACCCAGATCAGTAGTCAAAATCTCATGCAAAAATTATTTCGAATTAATTCATAATTAAATCCAAATAAACTTGCAAAAATCATAATAAATCCATACATGCATTAAAAAATTTGAAATTTTTTATATGAATCTCTATATGCAGAACCTAGCTCTGATGCCAATGAAGGAATTTACGGATGAGCGGAAGCGTGAAATAACAATTATTCCGTAAAAACCATATACCGCACATATAAAAAACATATAAAAGGGAAAAACTGAGGAATCGAAACCATACCTCGTGAATCGAAGCTTTATAAAATTGGAGTGCTAGCAGTTGCTCCTCAGTGTGTGAAGCACTCTACCGGTATCCACCAAGAACGATCCTCTTCGATGAACCTTTTTATAAAACTAAGCTTTTATAAAAATGGAGTTTTGGGAGAGAGAGAGAAGAAGAAGATGGAGGCTAGGGTTTTCACAAAACCAAAATTGTGTGTCTTGTCAAATGAGCCATCCATCTCATTCTATTTATAGGACTCTCCTAGGGTTTTATAATATATCTTTATATATTTTAACCCCCACATTTTATCTTCATAAAATGCTTTAATAATAATTAAAACTATTTAATCATTATTCCTTTTTCTTAACTATTTAGAAAAAATAATTCTCTCTCTCATTATTCATCAAAGGAAATATTATTTTATGGTGTGACCCTGTAGGTTCAATATTATGCCAGTAGTAGAAATAAATAATAATAAACTTTTTATTAATTATTTATATGAATATTAAAATTCACTAAATATAATTATCTGATTAATTATATTTATTCTACATCGTGAGTGATGCTTCTCAACATATCGCGACTATCCGGATAATATGAATTCACTGCTTAGAATACCAAGAACCTGTCAGTGAATAGTTACCGTACAATTAACTCCTTCTACCCACCAATGTCCAGATTAAATACAAGGCATGGATCTTGTGTCAAGCCTATCTAATTTAATCATTTGCTTTTCCATTCACTATGCTCAGTTCTATGTAAATTAGAAACTCCTTTCTAATTTCATTCACTCTGGCCAGAGATTCCTGAACTGGCATAAGTGGATCAGCTTAGAATATTCTCTTCCTTCACTGGAAGGGGTAGATGCTTTATTGATCATACACTATCTTCATGTACAAATTCCTATACCCAGTAGAGCCCTAATAATTGTCCCTGGAGACTAAGAACTAAACCAAAGCATAGTTCAGTGTACACAAGATGACTATGATGACCTCAAGTCTAAGGATACTTGTACAACTATCACTATGTGAACAACTGCTGACACGTGAGTGAACTCCATCAGTTGTTCAGCTGTGCGAGTCATGTTCAGTGAACTTATTCTATAATAAGCACCTACATACTAGCTATAGTGTCACCACATAAATGCCTATGAGAACAGACATCCTCCTGAAGGGAGCAAGCATAGTATGTACCAATCTTTGCGGATTATTAATTACCAGTTAGTAATCCTATGACCAGGAACTATTTAAGTTTAGAGTTATCATCTTTTAGGTCTCACTATTATGATCTCATCATAATCCATAAAAGCTTTACTCTAAACTATGGTATATCTTATTTAAACACTTAAATAGATAGAGCCCGTAATAAAAAACAAAACAAGTCTTTTATTAATATAAATGAAATCAAAACAGATTACATAAAAGTTATTCCTAAATCCTCATACGTGATTGGACTTAGGACATATCTCTTTCACAAAGTGCATCATCCGTTGAAGTACATAATAGAGCATCCGTTGATCATAGTTCATCAACGGATAATCAAATTAGATCATCAGTTGATAGAACTCCTAGTTCCCTGCAAAGGACCAACTCAGGGGGAATCTCAACTAATCAACACTCTATCTCACATCATGACAATACTGAGGCCACCTCATCTAGAGCTAATCTACCACCTCAAAGGAAATGGACCAAGAGTCATCCCTTTGAACTTATCATTGGTGATGCAACATCTAAAGTGCAAACAAGAAGGGCTACTCAAGATGAATGTCTATACAATAGTTTCTATCACAGGAGGAACCTAAGAGAGTGGAAGAAGCTCTATTGGATCCAGATTGGATTTTAGCAATGCAAGAGAAGTTAATCCAATTTGAGAGGAACAAAGTATGGAAGCTGGTACCCAAGCCAAATAACAAGAGTTCTATTGACACAAAATGTGTGTTCAGAAACAAGATAAATGAAAATGGCATTGTTATAAGGAATAAAGCTAGATTGGTTGTTAAGGGCTACTCGCAACAAGAGGGAATAGATTTTGATGAGACATTTGCTCCTGTTGCAAGACTTGAAGCCATCAGAATTTTTCTAGCCTATGCAGGCCATGCCAATTTCAAAGCCTATCAAATGGATATCAAGAGTGCATTTCTGAATGGAGAATTGGAGGAAGAAGTCTATGTGGGTCAACCTCCAGGGTTTGAAGATCCAAATTTTCCAGACCATGTGTATTATCTGTTGAAAGCACTCTATGGACTAAAGCAAGCACCTAGAGCCTGGTATGAGACTTTGTCAAAATTTCTTCTAGCTAATCACTTCACTAGAGGTACTGTTGACAAAACTCTTTTCTTTAGAAATTCTAATGGCTCTACAATACTTGTTCAAATTTATGTAGATGATATTATATTTGGTTCTACAGATGATAAACTTTGTAAAAAGTTTGCTAATTTAATGCAAAGTAAATATGAAATGAGCATGATGGGAGAGCTAACTTATTTTCTTGGTTTACAAGTTAAACAAGTTAGTGGTGGAATTTTCATTAGTCAAACTAAATATATTTATGATCTTTTAAAGAAGTTTGACTTAATGGAATGTTCATCTGCAAAAACTACTATGGCCACTGCCACTAAGCTTGAATTAAACAAGGCTGAAAAGTCTGTGGACATTATAAGCTATAGAGGCATGGTTGGTTCACTTCTATATTTAACTGCTAGTAGACCTAATATAATGTTTGCTACATGTCTTTGTGCTAGATTTCAAGCTGATCCTAGAGAATCTCACTTAGTTGCTATTAAAAGAATTTTCAGATATCTCAAAGGGACTCCAAATCTAGGAATTTGGTACCCTAGAGAGTCTGGTTTTGATCTAATTGGCTACTCAGATGCAGATTATGTAGGTTGCAAAATAGACAGGAAAAGTACAACTGGCACCTGTCAATTTCTAGTGAATAAGCTTGTATCATGGTTCAGTAAGAAGCATAAATTCTGTTTCTACATCAACAGCAGAGGCTGAGTACATTGCTGCAGGTAGTTGCTGTGCACAAATATTATGGATGAGGAATCAAGTATTTGACTATGGGCTAAATGTTGACAAAATTCCAATATTCTGTGACAAGACAAGTGCCATTGCCATTACTGAAAACCCAGTGCAGCATTCAAGAACCAAGTACATTGACATCAAATACCACTTCATAAGGGAACGTGTGATAAATGGTACAGTGGAACTTCATTTTGTTCCAAGTGAAAAACAAATTGCAGACATTTTTACCAAGCCACTTGATGAATCAACATTCACAAGGTTGGTTAGTGAGCTGTGTATGCTTAATTATTCTTAAATTCATGTCCAAATTGTAATTTGATATGCAGCCTGAAATGAATTTATTGCAAGAGCAAAGTTGGCTTTAAGTTAACTTTATTATATCAATAGATATTCCCTATCCGTTGAAAGCCAAAGTTGTTCTATCAACGGATGTCCATTATCCGTTGAAAGACAATTACATTTCTGGAAATTTTATCCTTCGATAGATAAAACTGTGTTACTCTTCAACGGATGACAGTTTACCTTATCCGTTGAAGTGTCACATCAGTGGATTCAAGTGAATCACAACCGTTGATTCTATTTTCTTATCCGTTGATACATGTATACAGCTGTATGTATATGTATTAACGGGTAGTTTTTAGAATACCTATAGTTTTTCCTTAATTCTTAAACGGTTGTAATTTACCCAAAATATTGTTTAATCATTTTCTATATGTTTTAATTTGAGAAAGTATAAAAGCCCTTTTGATTTCTTATTTTCACTTTACGCTTTCTTGAATTTTCAAAAGCTTTTACTCTTCTTCTCCAACTTTTCTCTGCAACTTCATACCCACAACAATGGCACCAGTAGTAAAGATGATGTCCCAATCCGGGTTTGTCAATGAGAAGAACAATTTCCTATCTTTGGTGGAAAAGAATGAAGCTCACTCAGACTACCACAAGATGATGGATTTCATCAAGAACTGTAAACTAAGCTATACAAAGCTGGAGGCCCCAACAATATACTATGAGGTAGTTGAGGAGATATGGACAACTGCTGAGTTCAACTCCACTGATATGACCATTTTCTTCTCTCTCAAAGGTAAAGATTACTGTATTAACTCTGATGATATACAGTCTTGCTTTAAATTACTTGAAAATAATGCCATGACACCACACACTGATAATGATGTATCTAGCATGTTAGATTCCATAGGCTATTCCCTTAATTCCACCAGTTTAGGCAGTATTAAGAGAAAATGCCTTAGGAAGGAGTGGAGTTTTCTCAGTGATGCCTTTATCAAGGTTTTCTCTGGGAAAATTAGCAACTTTGATGCTATAACCTCAGCTCTTGTTAATATGCTCTATATGCTAGTTTCTGATAGGTACTATAATTTTAGCAACTATGTTATGCTAGAATTAGGTACCGAATTAGGTAACAAGGCTAATAGAGCTCAAAACATCTATTATGCTAGATTCTTTATATTATTGGCTAACTATGTTGCTGAAGGTTTGGTCATCAATAATGAGAGTAATAAGCTCAAATGCTGGGTCCAAAAGAAGAGGGTCCTTGTAGACCTTTTATGGATTGACCTCAACAATAAGGTGCCATTGGTATATTTACCAATAATGGATGCACCTCAGGTAAGTGAGGTAAATACTTCTTCAACTCCTACTACTTCCAAACCTACCATTTCTTTGTCTTCAGGTGTGGCCATGGGATCTGTATCAATGCCCCAAAAGATTCCTACAAGGCCACCAAACCCAAAATTTCCAAATCCAAGTCAAAGAAAGCCACCTCTGTTGTCTCTTAAAAGAAAATAGTTGTAACAACTACTATAAACCCTGAGGGGCGTGAAAAGAGTGTTAGTGGTGAGGGGAGGGGTGAACATAAAGAAAAACCCCAGAATAAGGTAGGAGAGGTGAGTGTTACCCAAACAAGCCAAACCCCAGTTTCTCAAAAGACTGTTGTGGTTGAGAAGGATTCAAACTCATCCCTAGTTGCACCCTCCCAAAAGGGTGTAACGATTGAAAATAGTCCCCAACCAGGGACACAGAACAAAAGGGGGAGGGACACTGAAGCCACACACTCACCTATAAAAACCTTCACAAGGAGAAAGAAGGTCAAAACCCTAGAATAATCACTAGGTGCACACACTGCACAGATACAATCACTTGTATCTATGCCTTCCCAAATTCAGTTTGATGTGGCTCCAACAAATGTGGAGTCACATCCCCATTCTCTCATAATTGATATACATCAAATACCAAGTTCTCCATCACCTTCTTTGGATGTGGACATGATTTTCACATCATTTCCTGATTCTCCCTCTTTACAACTCAGGGATGAGCCCCACTTAAGTACTGGTGATCATCATCTTTTAGATGATTTGTTGGATCACCAGCCAATTCTTTCAGACTTACTTGAAGAATCTGTGTCACTAAATTTAAAATCAATCCACACAGATTCAACAATTATGTCACTTTCAATTTCTACTTCTTTTCCTTCTTCAACGGATATCCCTCACCACAAGGAACAGAAAAGACAAATCAAAAAATCAATTGCCTACCTTCTTAACCACTCCTCCACCACCAAAGGAACAGAAAAGACAAATAAAAAAATCCATACCTCCCCCAACCTCAAGGAAATTCACTCAGAAACAAAAGCCTAAGCCTAAGCCACAAATCTCAAAGGATGATTATGTTCACATTTGTGACTTAAAAGAATTTACAGATATTGAACTCTACCTGGATGAGCTGGAGGAAGTAAGGGGAATAGGTGCCTACAGACAGCTACCAGAAAGGCTAGTGTTCAAATATAAAGGAAGTGTGGAAAGGACTTGGCCTCTTCAAAGAATTCTAAATGAGGGCTACTCTACCTTGATTAGAGTTTACTCAGCCATAAAAAGGGACACTGGTTTTACCAGAGGTGCCAAGACTGAGGTTCTCAACAAGATTGCCAACATAAGGAAGACTTGGAGGGAGTCAAATTCCTTGCCTAGAACATTACTCATCCCAGAGCATGGAATTACAATTCATAAATCACCTCATTGGTTGATGGAGTTCAGAGACAATAAAGGAGTCCGAAGATTTTTCAGACTTAAAGACTAGCTTAAGATTGCCAGTAATGAAACTCTCAAGGAATGCAATCTAAGTTGGATATCAGTGATGAAGATGAGGCTGGATTTTACAGACAACTCTAACTCCAAGTAGAGGAAAATGACAAGAGGATAGGGAAGAAAACAAGGGAACAAAGGAAAAGAAAATGATTTGCTCAGGCTAGAAGAGCACCCTTGGAAACACTGTAAATCTTCAACTCTATCTCAGTACATACACTTTTGCAGCACTTTTATATTTCTACTTAGTTTCAATTTATACTTTTGTTAAGTGTTTTGTTATCATCAAGTTAACCCTGAATTTATGCCTACAATTCTAGTAGACATAAATAGGGGGAGATTGTTAGGAATACATGTGTATTAGTTTGATGATAAGTTAAACAAAACACTTAAGTAGAAAACTAGTGTTTGTAGCCTCAACGGATAAGACCACTTTGGCTATCTGTTGACGGAGTAGCTTTACTTAAAAATAAGTTTAGTATTGTAGCACATTCTAGTCTTTGTATTTAAGCTACAATTCTTAAATGTTGTAGGAAATTATAAGTCATGTTGATTACTAGTGGATATGCAAATAGGAGGGCTAATTGTAAATATTTCATGCCTTTTAATTTTGTATAAGTGAAGTAGTATCAACTGATAAATTAAAGGCCTTCAACGGATGAGAAACAAAGCTTCAACGAATGTCTCTAAAGCTTCAACCGATAACATCCATCAGCGGATGAGTGCTTCAACAGATAAAGCTTCAACTGCTAATTAATATCCGGGATATATCGTGTAATTATTTTTGCTAATAAATAATTAATATATGTGTTCAGTATCTGTTCTGTGAATTAATTGTTAAGTATTAAATGTGTTTGGATGTTTAAAAATATTATTAATTGAGTATTTTAATTTTTATATGTCCAAAATAAAATATAGATAATTGTCATATCTTCCTAATTATTTTTATGATGATTTATGGATTTATAAGGATCATATGAAATTTATAAAATCTTTTTCCGAGTATTTAGAATCTATTTTATAAAAACGGGAACCAACCGACGTCATCCGTTGTTACGTTTTTGGAACCTGAAACTCTTCCGAGAACTCCTTCCTAACCCAATTGTAATATTCCGAGCATATTCCATGTTTCGACTTTTTCGATCCGGCGTACGGTTTGTCTTGCGCGGGTCCCGGCGCAACATTTTCGATACAATATTCGTTTCGGTAAATCAATAAAACTCGTATTTTCGATAAACGGGAGCTTTTTATTAAACTATCCCAATTATCACCTCGTTATACGTGTAACCAGGCGCTGAGACCAAGACCGCAGTACAAATTGTACTGATCTGGATAATTGTCCCGAAAACCGATACCGTTTGGATCAGTTTTTACAAATAAACGTACCGTTTTATATCCGGAATGATCCGACGGGATACTAATTTTCCGTAATTATAAATAGCCTTTACCGTATTTTATTTCGTATCAAAAATCATTTGTAGTCAGTAATTATATAAATTTCCAGAGAAAATTCATATATTCATAAACCTTTCTAAGAATCAAACCAACAATCGGAGGTGTTACCGGAGTCCGTTTGAAAAGCTCGAGTACTCAATCCAAAGGTCTTGAGGTGTTCTATCAGATTATATGTTCCAAATCACTGCAGAAATCAAGGTTTATTTTCTGAAAAATTATTTATTTTTGAATTAATTTTATTAAAAATATGAATTTTTGTTCGGATGATTGTTTGTATGATTTGATGCTTGCATGTTGTAGAGCTTGTTTCCTGATGATTTTCATATGTCATACGTCTGATTTGGAGTTCAATAACATGCTCAAAAGTGGGTTTAATTCTCGAATTTTAAAATTAGGGTTTATAACCCGTATGAATGTTTTCAATTGAAATTTGGGGCTTTTTGATTTAGGGGTTATTAGCTGTTGATTTATAGTGGATTATGTCCCTTATGAAATTTGCAATCGATTGGTATATATCTCGTTACCAGAGGATGTCTGAATCGAAGGGAGTTGTGTTTTGAAAATTTCCGAAGTTCGCCGGAAACCGACGATGTTCTTGGCCAATTGCCGGCCAAGTCTGGGATTATTTGAATGATTTGATTGCATGAATAAGTTCCTGGTTGTCTGTAGATGTGATCTGGAGCTTGTGGTGAGGTGAGGGTTCCGGAATCGTGTTCTCCGGCCAACCCTGTATTTTCCGGCGACGGGGGTTGTAAAATTGCAGTTTGGTACCTTATCTTTTGGGGAAGAAACAGTTAGGTCCCTGAGGTTTCCAGAACTTGCAAATTTTGGATTCCTGTTTTGAAAATATTTAAAAATCATATTTCCTATTTATTTTAATTATAAAAATTCGATTTTAATTTCTGAAAATTCCAAAAAAATTATTAATTTAATTCCAAAATTTATTTTTAATTCAAAAATAAATCTAAATTAATTAGTTAATTAGTTTTAGTTAATAATTAATTGATTAATTGGTCAATTAATTCGAAAATTAATTGATTAATTTATTTAATTAATTATTAATAAATTTTAATTAATTATTTAATTAGATTTAATTATATAAAAATGATTTAAAAATTCCGAAAAATAGTTTCGAGCTTTAAAATATTATTTTAAATTTTTATCAAGGCTCGATAATTATTATGAAATTGTTTTGAAGCCAGAATTGGCCAACCGAACCCTATTTACTACTTCGAAATTGATTCAACGATCTGTTTTAACTCCGAAAAATGTTTTAAAAATCATTTTAAATATCCGAAAGCCTATTTATGACCTGAGACTTCTTTATAAATGATATATCATTGATTATGTGACGTGTTATATGTTATATGTGACTTGTTGGTTATCTGTCGGTCTGTATATTCGATGTTTACTTGTTTATTGCATAACTTTCAATCTGTTAACCGGATTTGGGTGAATCGAAGGGTAGATAGAAGTATGTGTCAAATAGAATCGTATGAGTTAAATATTGATAGATGCTTATGATATGTGAGCAGAAGAGGCAAGGCGTAGGAAAGGGAAACAGATAGTCAAGGAGTAAGACAGTGGTGATTGAGAGCAAGTGCGGTGTAGTAAGCTAGTACCAGGAAAGTGTTCAGAACCTTCTCGAGATATTGCAGTGATTGATATTCCTGTTCTATATTGCAAGTGCTTTGAAGCACTGAACCCTAAACCTTGATTCCAGTTATTGATCTTGAGCCGTAACCTGATTCTTTCTAGACCATTGATTGTTGTATACCCATATACGAACCTTAAATATACGATACTACTCCACAAATACATACAAACTAAATATTAAACACTGAACCAGATTGCTTACACATTCAAACCATTGTATCTTATGCTTTGAAAGACCAAATCCTTGGAACCCTGAAATGTTGATTCCTTTGTTATCCAATTCTTTCATTACCTAACAGCCAAGCTTTGGAAATGCCATATTGATCTTTATACAGATTGAAACCATTTTCATTATTGAAAATGATCCTGTTTATTGTTTATTACTGCTTATTCTGTTATTATGGTAGAATTGGATTGTTTTTATAAAATTGTGGACCAGATTCGTGGTCAGACCATATAATGGTCATGTTAGGCCAATATGTGCCTTGGACCCAGTAGTTAGAGCAGTGTTGTGTGCTTTGCTCGGGGTTAGTACATGACTGATCAGCAGCCTAACCTTGGTTTTTAAAATGAAAATATAATATCCAGTTCTAAATCATAATCCATTGTTCACTTGATATCATAACCATATTTACCTGATGATCATTATTCTCAGTTTTGTCATTGTGACTTGCTGAGCTAGTTAGCTCATTTGTGCGATGTTGTTTATGTTCGTTCCAGTTAAAAAGGAACCAGTTAGTAACGAGGATCCCCAGTCCAGCGCGAGAGCTAGGGGTTCAGGTTGATCAAGCTGAGCTAGTAGGCTTCTTTTGGGATAATTTTAAGTTTGTAAAAGTTTGTAATAACGTTTAATACTCAGTTCTGAGTTTGGATAGTTGGGTTTTGAACGGTTTGTAATATAAGTAGATGTATTTGGCTTGTGTGCATACTTTAACCTGTTGCGGTCTATAGTAGTTGGTAAGTAGGGTCACTGCATATTATTATTATCTTTATTATTATTATAAGCATGTTATAAATAAGGTATGTGTGTATGGACCCCAAACTTCTGACCCGGGTTTGGAGGGCGCCACAGCTAAAGCATCAACTGATGTCACCAAAACATCAACGGATAGGTGCATCAACGGATAAGGGCATTAACGGATAAAGCCATCAATGGATGAAAGCTTCAATGGATGCTCAGTTCTATAGCAGTTGATAGTGACAATTCATAAGCTGAAAGAGGCACATGGGTTGATAGAGACAATTGGAATGTGGTAGCCTTTTGGAGGAATGAAAGAAAACCAGCATTTCCATTCTGGTGCAAACAATGAAGTATTCAAAGATTCACAATTTATCTTTGGTTGCATTGGATAGAGAAAAGAAGAAAAAACATGTGAAGACCAATTTTATAATTGTATTTATTTTTGTCTTCACTTGTAAACTTGGTGGAATATAAACTAGGTTGCAGCTAGTAATTAGGTGTGAATTTTCCAGAGCTGTTTAGAAAAACTAAGAGAGAAAATCATCTAGTTTGTACTAGGAAGCAGCTGTGTAAAATTCTTTGTATCACATATTTTATGAAATATACATCTCTGGTGGAACAACAATCCATCAGAAAAGTTTTTAAAGCCTTTGTGTTCTTTACATATGTGTTTTTGAATATACACCTGTCTGCAACTGCACAAAGCAATTCACACACATTTGTTCATCATACACTTAGCTTTTCAAACTGCTCAAAACTTGAAAAAGTTTTGAGATTTACATTCGACCCCCCTTCTATAAATCTCATTATTAGTTCCTTGGGAAATAACAACTGATACAATAAGCGACGTTCTGCGTCACTTTGTTTGTTTATTATGTCCTTTCTTCTAATCTCTTGATCATTTTTCCTACCATTTTTAGGTCTTTTTTCGAGAGATACCTGCTGGCACGAACCAAGCAGAGTTATGACCTGTTGTAGCATTTACCTATTCTTCTATAAAAGAAGATGAGAAGTGCTCATTTTCATTCACACTTTCATTTCAACTCCTCTCAAGTTTTCTCAAGTTTTAGAAGCTCTCAACTTCTTAAGTTTTTTAAGATGTCTCAAGGCCCTAGCAAGCCCTCCATCTCGGCCAAGAAAGCCATGCAAAAGAGAACTACAATCCGATCTCTGAAAGGTATAGTTTTCATTTTCCCTATTCCCATAACCGTTGTTCCAATAGTTTAAGAAGCATGCTTGATGCGTAGGATGATGAGTATCCGAGCATCGTTCAATTTGATGCATTTAAGCATAAGAGCATGCTCGATGAAGAGGATGTCGATGAGATTCAGTCAAGTTACCTCGGGCCTGATTGTGTAGAAGTTTGCAAAGCCAAGTCCAATGAGAGGACTTGCAATCTGAGTGCCAACGACCTTAGTATTCCACTGAGTGTTTCAATGTTCTGAAGTATTTTCATGTTGAAGGCATCTCCTTCCTCCAGGCCTGACTGGGTTCTTCTACAACACATGCCCCGTGTTCCTCACATTGTGAACACGTATTCTCTCAATGACTTTAATAACTAGTGGAACAAAAAGTTTATGGTCTTGGAGGGGAAGTAGGGTGACTGGGGAGTTTAATTCATACATGATTTCAGCTGTCCAGTAGACATTGCTCACTACATCCTTCACCTCACAAATGCTGAGCTCTACGATCTTGATCTCCTTATTGATGATAATGGAAGGACCCCTTATTGGGAGTTTGTTACGGAGACGAAGCTCGTCGAGGCTGGCATTAACAACCTTTTTAGAGAGGATATTTATTTTTATTCTATCTCAAACTTGGTCAAGTTTGTTCTTATATCCATTTTTTCTTTGTTTTGTTTAAGTTGATGAGGCCCTGGATGCACGTACTGATAAGAGTGACATGATTACGGGAATGATGGCCAGGGAAGCTGCCAAGCAGGTTAATTGCATTCCCAAAGTCCCGACACTCCTTGAGGCCTCCGGCTCTGGAAAGAAAAGGGTCAAAGATTCAGATGAAAATGTGAAGATCCCCTTCAAACCTTTATGGGGCATATCCACCAATGACTTGGTGTTCAAAAGTTCATCCCTTGTTCTTGAATGATCCAAGAATTGCATCACTCCCCTAGACCTTCTTCACGTCTCATCGGGTGAGAATCTACTCGAGGCCGGCCGGGACTTTCTGTGTTGGGGACTCGGCCCTCTTGAGTCTTGCTTGATCTTAGTATTTTACCTCTATTCCCTTTGGAGTTAACCTTCTTACGACTTCTCTTTTTTTTTTCTTTGCAAGGCCAATCCCTACTTTATTGCATCTTCTACATAAAGCATCAAGATGGGGAGTGACTACGCTGCACTGCAAACCTCCATGAAAAAGATGAAGATCTCTTCAGATAAGTGGGAGTCTAAGGCACATCAAGCAGAGGACAAAGCCGCTCTCCTTGAGAAGAAGCATGCCAAGGAGATGAAAAGGAGGAAGATAGAGTGGAGAAAGCTTGTGAATTGTATCATGGATCCAATGAGTTTCTTTAGATGATGGATGATCATGATGATCAGATGCGTCATGTGAACCTGGATATGGAATGGCAAAGTGGCATCAAGGATGTTTATGACATGTATACAGATGTGGTTGATCCAAGCCTTTTCACTTGCCCTTGGAAAGTTCCCGTGTTGGATCCACCCGGACAGGCCTCCGGGTCCGTACTAGAGACCTCCCTCCAGCAATATCTATCTAGTTCGAGCCGAAGGGGTTCTGGTTCTAAGGGAACAAATATCTTTAAACAACTGTTTACAAATTCTTCACTTCTCAATAAAACCCTAAATCTAAAGCTGCACTTTATTGATAAAATCCTGAATCAGAAGCCGCACTTAATTAAAATAAGGAGGAGGTAATTTTCCAGTATTGATCGTAGTCAACACCCGTCTCAACAAACAAGAGCTTGATACTAGGATTAAGAATGGTGGGAAAAGCAAGTGGTGAGGTCATGGGGGTTGTTATATTTTTGACGAGATTTGTTGATGTTTTCAAGATAAGTAAAAATGGTAATATAGGATCAAGAACTCAGAACAAAGAACAGATGATAGAGGGATTGATAATATAAGTTTAGTCTTTTAGATAATAGGGTTGGGCTTAAATTAAATGTTTAGATAATTTGGTTGGGCTCGAATTGGTTAGGTTGGACCGACAAGGTTGATTTTTATTTTGATATTTTATTTGTCAAAGAGTTGCTCGGTTGGGCTCGAACTCGGCTCGACTCGTATTTGTTGCGAACAACCTCAAGTTCGGCCCGTTAGTAAATGAATTCGAGTTCGAACACGCTTTTTTATTCAAGAAAGAAGCTCGACACAGTTCGATTCATCAGAAAAAATATAAACTCGACTCGTTTATGTCAAAAATCAGCTCGACTCAGGTCGGGTATGTATAGCCCTATGACTAGCTAGGATCCAGTCGATAATGAAATATAGTATTTGAAGGTGTTTTATAACTTGCAGGATTTTCATGGTAGCTCATGAAGGAGTAAATCGGGGTTGACAATATGATCTAGGGTCCAACATGTACCTAGGGCTACCAGAATGGAATTATTGTACTGGCATGATATCGTTACCAAAGATAGCTCACAAAAGGAGCTAATGGAGGGGCCTCCTCATAGTTTGTGAGGTAGTTTTCCGAATGCAATCTATCACCTGTTTATGTTTTCGGCACTATGCCATAAATGCTCGTATGTGATGTTTTTTTTTGAGTTTTGCAAGAAAAGCGTTGCAATAAATATAAGATTTTGGCTTATCTACAACCATGAGAAAATATAGTTGCATTACATTTCAGCTGACATTGCCTATAAATAATGGTGTTGCAGAATTTGTGGTGTTGCATTAGCCATCTGCCAAAGTAATATGTTGCCATGTGGAAGAGGGTCCCACGCGTGGGACCCACACTGCTGACATGGCAGCTGTCGTGGGAATATAGGTTACACCTGTGGTACCTACGTTGCTTATGTGGCATCTTACATCGAAGAAGTGGGGCCAGATGCAATGCAACACACTGCTGACATGGCAACCCACGTGATAGGTGGGCCCACACGTGGGACCAACAATACTGACGTGTCTGCTGACATAGCAGGTGTTGTGACGTGCTGGCTGAAAGGAATATGTCCTAAGTCCAATCGTGTATTAGGATTTAGGAATAACTTTTATGTAATCTGTTTTGATTTCATTGATATTAATAAAGACTTGTTTTGTTTTTATTACGGGCTTTATCTATTTAAGTGTTTAAATAAGATATACCATAGTTTAGAGTAAAGCTTTTTATGGATTATGATGAGATCATAATAGTGAGACCTAAAAAGATGATAACTCTAAACTTAAATAGTTCCTGGTCGTAGGATTACTAACTGGTAATTAATAATCCGCAGAGATCGGTACATACTATGCTTGCTTCATTATGAAGGATGTCTGTTCTCATAGACATTTGTGTGGTGACACTATAGCTAGTATGTAGGTGCTTATTATAGAATAAGTTCACTGAACATGACTCGCACAGCTGAACAACTGATGGAGTTCACTCACGTGTCAGCAGTTGTTCACTTAGTGATAGTTGTACAAGTATCCTTAGACTTGAGGTCATCATAGTCATCTTGTGTACACTGAACTATGCTTTGGTTTAATTCTTAGTCTCCAGGGATAATTATTAGGGCTCTTCTGGGTATAGGAATTTGTACACGAAGATAGTGTATGATCAATAAAGGATCTACCCCTTCCAGTGAAGGAAGCGAATGTTCAAGGCTGATCCACTTATGCTAGTTCAGGAATCTCTGGCCAGAGTAAATGAAATTAGAAAGGAGTTTCTAATTTGCATAGAACTATGCATAGTAAATGGTAAGCAAAGTGATTGAATTAGATAGGCTTGACACGAGATCCATGCCTTGCATTTAATCGGGACATTGTAGGGTAGAAGGAGTTTATTGTACGGTAACTATTCACTGACAGGTTCTTGATATTCTAAGCAGTGAATTCATATTATCCGGATAGTCGCGATATGTTGAGAAGCATCACTCACGATGTAGAATAAATATGATTAATTAATTAATCATATTTAATAAATTAGAGAATTCTAATAAATAATGATAAAATAGTTTTATTATTATTTATTTCTACTACCGGCTTAATATTGAACCTACAGGGTCACACCATAAAAAGAGAATGATTTAATGGTGGAGGAATTAATTAATAATGGCTAAATAATTATTTATTTGTGAAATAAATAATTAATTAACAAATTTAATAATTGATTAAATGAGATTTAATTGATTATAAATTAATTAAGAAAAGTTCTTAATATTATTAATTAAAGGATTTAATTTTTGGAAATTAAATCAAGAGAGAGAATTATTTCTAAAGTGTTTAGAAAAAGGATTAATGATTAAAAGGTGTTTTAATTATTAATGAGAATAATAAATGGGATAATAATAATAATATTTATGGGAAAATTTCAGCTGAAAATTTTGCCTATAAATACACTATTATAGACCCTAATTTTATTCTAACCCAAAAACCCAAAAAGTTTGAAAAACCCAATTCTCTCAACCTTCTTCCTCCTCCTTAACATCGTTTTCTTGGTGGATACCGGTGGAGTGCTTCACACTTGAGGAGCAACTGCTAAGGATCTCTGATCGTTGTCTCCGAATTATTTTAAAAGGTTAGATTCGATCCCTCAAATTTTTATTCACGATTTATATTCTTTTATTTGGATTTTGTATGTGTAAAAGTGTTTTGCCACACCCCGCTGCGTTTAAAAATCCAACAATGGTATCAGAGCATAGGTTGCAGGGCGTGTAACGCATTCCTGTAATGCGTTACAGCCCGTCTGTTGATTTTAAAATTGATTTTCTGGGAGTTTCGTAACTCCGTTTTGGGCGTGCAATATACCGTTGGATTCGTTTTTTCGAGACGGATCTAATGGTGTGATCAATTGTAGTTTATATAAAAGTTTTGAACTGTTTATATTTCCATGAAGTGTTTTAAAGCTGTTTTTGACTGTTTTTAATTGCTTTTAAATGCTTCATGTGATACATAGAGATGTATAATGCTTAGACTAATGTGCTAGATGATGTAACATGCCTACCTTGATGTTTATTCATGTTGATATATGTGATATATGCTTAGTTTATCATGCGATGATAGATTTAGGTGAACTTAAATGAACATAAGGCGTTTGTTAGACAACCTAGTATAGTGAAATTGTTTCATAACCTTAAGAATAATATTATGAATACAATCATGAGATTCTTGTGTTTGTGAAACACGTAATTGAATATGAATTTTCGATATGAGAGAAAGGATGATTCTGTCAACAACAGATTTCTATCTGTAAGAAAGGGTTATTAAGTGACGCCTCTTGACAATGCTCCACCCGATCTGAGAATCATCTGATTATTGATTATTGATTTGAAATATTTAATTTAAAAGGAAGAATCTCTTTATAATATGATTATGATTGTAACGTAATATAATCCCTCTAAAATTAAATAATATCAAGTAGTAATTGGCCAATGATACAACGGGCTTGTGTCGGTCATAGCCTTCCAACATGATAGAAAAGTAGTTCTTATTTTTGAATCATTGTCGGTTCGTGCTACAGCCGAGGGCTTTGATTTTGAAATAAGAAATACTTATCTATTACATAGAGATGTGTACATTGAATAAGAATCTAAAGGTCGGTACGTGCTACAGCCGTGGGCCTTTGAGGACTAATTCAACTGTATGGAATGTTGGGTTAGACTTGACTTAGAATATTGAGTTTGTCGTGCTAAAGCCGAGACTCAATTATTCAAGAGGCTAAAGTTTGATTAGGGAATAACATGAGATGTAATTGACAAGAGTTGTCTGCCTATTGAACATTGCATGGCGGTTCGTGCTACAGCCGAGGTTGTGTAATGGAATGTAGGATCCCTATTCTCACTAGCATTATGAATGCTTAATTTTTCACGTAGGGGGTTGAATAAATTAAGAAAACTAGTGGGAGGCACTTATGAATAAAGACCCGATTCATATAGTGTTTTGAAATGAAATCGAATATTTGCTAAGTGTTGTTATGTGTTTATCATTTACAGATTTACTTTGTACGTTATGTCTTCTGCACTATCACTCAGGAGCATACTGGATGCTCACAAATTGACTGGTCCTAATTATGCTGACTGGCTTCGAAACTTGAGAATTGTTCTCAGGATTGAGAAGCTGGAATACGTGATTGACTCACCTAAGCCTACTGAACCTGCTAGTGATGCACATAATGATGAACATGTTATGTATCGTAAGTGGATAGATGATGCAAATGTTGCTCAATGCATCATGCTAGCTTCCATGAACATTGAGCTATAGAAGCAACATGAGCATATGGATGCTCACACTATCCTCATGCATCTACAAGAGTTGTATGATATGGCAGGGAGGACAGCTCGATATGAGATATCGAAGGAGCTGTTCGGTTGTAGGATGTCTGAGGGATCATCTGTGAATGACCATGTACTTAAGATGATCAATTTGATTGAACATCTTGGACAACTTGGTTTTGCCATGGATGGGGAGCTGAGCCAAGACTTGGTCTTGCAATCGCTTCCGAGTTCGTTCTCGCAGTTTGTTGTGAACTTTCACATGAATAAGTTGGATGTCAGCCTGCCTGAACTCCACAACATGTTGAAGACTGCGGAATCGAATTTCCCCCCTAAGAAGAGTTCTGTTCTTCTAATTGGTGAAGGTTCCAATCCTAAGAAAAGGAAGAGGAACTCTTCCAAGAAGAAGAAAGTAGGTGAGAAAACGCCGGTTCCACCAAAAGCTGAAGACCCCAAGAGCAAAGTTGTTTGCTTTCACTGTAACAAGGTGGGGGCACTGGAAGAGGAACTACAAGGTTTACCTTGCATAATTGAAGAAGAAGGGTAGTGAGATTACCGCTTCTGATTCAGGTATGTTCATGATAGAAGTGAATATGTCATTTCTACTTGGGTATTAGATACCGCCTGTGGTTCTCATATCTGCAATTGTTGCAGGGACCAAGGAGAAGTAGGACTCTTGAGGAAGAGGAGGTGATTCTACTAATGGAAATGAAGCAAGAGTTGCTGCTGAAGATGTAGAATCATTTCATTTACATAGGCCTACGGGCAAGACTATTGTTTGAAATAATTGTTATTTTGTTCCCTCGATTGTGAGGAATATTATTTCTATTCCCATGTTAGACTTGGATGGATTTTCATTTATTATTGAGAATAATGAATGTTCTATTCTTAGAGATAATATTCTTTATGGACGTGGTGCTTTAAATAATGGTCTGTATATATGTGACATAATTTACTTCAGATTGAACAAACTAATAAAAGAAAAGGGATGATGAAAATCTCACTTCGTTATGGCACTGCAGTCTCCATTTAGTGGACATGGAGAGAGGGCTGCAGATTTGCTAGGAATGGTACACACAGATGTATGTGGACCAATGTCTACGCAAGCCATGGGTGGATTTTCATACTTCATTACTTATATAGATGATAGATCTGGATTCGGATATGTGTTTGATGAAACACAAGTCTGAGGCCTTTGAAAAGTTCAAAGAATATAAGTATGAAGTGGAGAAACAAACCAAACATAGTATTATAATTCTCCGATCAGATCGAGGCGGTGAATACTTTAATGGAGTGTTTCTGGATTATCTCAAAGTAAATGGTATAGTCTCCCAGTGGACGCCTCCAGATTGGTATCTGAAAGGAGAAATCGAACTTTGTTAGACATAGTTCGGTCCATGATGAGCTATGCAAATCTTCCAGTATTCCTATGAGGTTATGCATTGGAAACCTCGGCATATTTACTGAATAAGGTGCCTTCCAAATCTGTTCCTCAAACTCCGTATGAGATATGGAAAGAAAGGAAACCGAGTCTTAAACACGTTAAGATTTGGGGATGTCCAGCTTATGTCAAGTAAGTTGACCCAGATAAGCTGGAATATCGATCCGTAAAATGTAGTTTTGTGGGATATCCTAAAGAGACTTTAGGGTATTACTTTTACACCGATCATCGGGTATTTGTCTCCAGACATGCTACCTTCTTGGAAAAGGAGTTTATCCTTGAAGGAAATAGTGGGAGCAAAATTGAACTTGATGAAGTTCAAGAAGCACAAACTGCTACGGATCAAGTGGAAACACCTGTTCTGACTGAACAACCTTTTGTGGAATAGCCCATTCATAGATCAGGGAGAGTGTCTCGCCAACCTGAGAGGTAATATGGCCTTGTCATTGAGAATGACAATGAGTTGTCGATCATTGATGATGACGACCCTGTGACCTATAATGAGGCTATGAGTAGTGTTGACTCAGAGAAATGGCATAGTGCCATGAAATCCAGAATAGAATCTATGTATACGGTATACAAAAGATAGATTATAGCAGATGGCCAGGTGGAGACCTTTAAGGCCAGGCTTTTAGGAAAAGGATTCAAACAAAGGCAATGGATTGACTTTGATGAAACCTTTTACCTGTAGCCCTGTTAAAATCAGTTCGGATTTTGCTTGTGAATGCTGCTTACTACGACTATGTGATCTGGAAAATAGCCAGATGGTTTTCTTTCCAAGGGAAATGAAAACCTAGTGTGTAAGCTGCTGCAAAACATATATGGTTTAAAGCAAGCTTCTCGAAAGATGGAACATTCGTTTTGATGAGACAATCAAAGAGTTTGATTTTATCAAAAAACGTAGATGAACCATGCGTCTACAAAAGGGTTAGTGGGAGCGCGGTAACATTTCTTGTATTGTATTGAATTAGAGTTGACACACATAACAACATAGCAGACCCACTCACAAAGCTACTTTATGAAAGTCACTTTGATCGTCAAGATGGGTATTAGATACCAGAGTGATTGGCTTTAGTACAAGTGGGAGATTGAAAGGAATATGTCCTAAGTCCAATCGTGTATTAGGATTTAGGAATAACTTTTATGTAATCTATTTTGATTTCATTGATATTAATAAAGACTTGTTTTGTTTTTATTACGGGCTTTATCTATTTAAGTGTTTAAATAAGATATACCATAGTTTAGAGTAAAGCTTTTTATGGATTATGATGAGATCATAATAGTGAGACCTAAAAAGATGATAACTCTAAACTTAAATAGTTCCTGGTCGTAGGATTACTAACTGGTAATTAATAATCCGCAGAGATCGGTACATACTATGCTTGCTTCATTATGAAGGATGTCTGTTCTCATAGACATTTGTGTGGTGATACTATAGCTAGTATGTAGGTGCTTATTATAGAATAAGTTCACTGAACATGACTCGCACAGCTGAACAACTGATGGAGTTCACTCACGTGTCAGCAGTTATTCACTTAGTGATAGTTGTACAAGTATCCTTAGACTTGAGGTCATCATAGTCATCTTGTGTACACTGAACTATGCTTTAGTTTAGTTCTTAGTCTCCAGGGACAATTATTAGGGCTCTTCTGGGTATAGGAATTTGTACACGAAGATAGTGTATGATCAATAAAGGATCTACCCCTTCCAGTGAAGGAAGCGAATGTTCAAGGCTGATCCACTTATGCTAGTTCAGGAATCTCTGGCCAGAGTAAATGAAATTAGAAAGGAGTTTCTAATTTGCATAGAACTACGCATAGTAAATGGTAAGCAAAGTGATTGAATTATATAGGCTTGACACAAGATCCATGCCTTGTATTTAATCGGGACATTGTAGGGTAGAAGGAGTTTATTGTACGGTAACTATTCACTGACAGGTTCTTGGTATTCTAAGCAGTGAATTCATATTATCCGGATAGTCGCGATATGTTGAGAAGCATCACTCACGATGTAGAATAAATATGATTAATTAATTAATCATATTTAATAAATTAGAGAATTTATATAAATAATGATAAAATAGTTTTATTATTATTTATTTCTACTACCGGCTTAATATTGAACCTACAGGGTCACACCATAAAAAGAGAATGATTTAATGGTGGAGGAATTAATTAATAATGGCTAAATAATTATTTATTTGTGAAATAAATAATTAATTGGCAAATTTAATAATTGATTAAATGAGATTTAATTGATTATAAATTAATTAAGAAAAGTTCTTAATATTATTAATTAAAGGATTTAATTTTTGGAAATTAAATCAAGATAGAGAATTATTTCTAAAGTATTTAGAAAAAGGATTAATGATTAAAAGGTATTTTAATTATTAATGAGAATAATAAATGGGATAATAATAATAATATTTATGGGAAAATTTCACCTAAAAATTTTGCCTATAAATACACTATTATAGACCCTAATTTTATTCTAACCCGAAAACCCAAAAAGTTTGAAAAACCCAATTCTCTCCACCTTCTTCCTCCTCCTTAACATCGTTTTCTTGGTGGATACCGGTGGAGTGCTTCACACTTGAGGAGCAACTGCTAAGGATCTCTGATCGTTGTCTCCGAATTATTTTAAAAGGTAAGATTCGATCCCTCAAATTTTTATTCACGATTTATATGCTTTTATTTGAATTTTGTATGTGTAAAAGTGTTTTGCCACGTCCCGCTGCGTTTAAAAATCCAACAATGGCGTGGCACAAAAGCGTTGCATTTGAATGGTTGCTGTTGCATTTGACCTTGCAGGGTTGCATTTACTAGTATCCATGTACTAACTTTGTTCAAATTGTGATTTTAATTTTACAATTACATTTTTTACGATCTAACTTGAGATGTTATGTAATATCCGTATTTTTATTTTAATTATTATCTATTTAATATTTGTATTAGTTAGAAATAGATTAGAATTAGTAATAATAGTAATTTTTAATACAATTTGATTTGGAATAGAATTAGTAATTATATTATTAATTAGATTAGGGATAGGATTCTATTAATTGTGGGCTTGTGGGCCTATAAATATATATATATACAAGTTATGTCCTATTCTATGTCTTTTTAATTGGAGCCGCTCTTAGAGGCTAGGGTTTGAGAAGACAAGAAGGTCTTAGAAGTTTATTCTTGTGTTATTCGATTGATCAAGGTACGAGAATCGATCTTTTCTTCTTCATAATCATATCATGTTCATCTTCTTATTTGTTTGTGCTGAAATTCGTATGTGATAAAATCAGCATCTCGTATCTGTTGTAAAATCCATAACTTATTCGTTTGTACACGGAATTCATTGATTCTTGATTTTCTGGAAATCTTGTTTCGATACCTACAACTTCCATGTTTACATATTTTGTGGAATCAGCCTCTAACTATATGCAAATATCCATTCTTTGTGACCCTTCAGATTTATGACGTGAACAGTTTTTCATACCTTCTAAAATTCGTTATAAATCGATCTTATGTCGGAAAATTACTCATGATATCAATCTGGAAAGCTTATGAAATTCTCTTTCATTATATGGTATACCCATTATATATTTAAATTTTTAAATTGCCTAAATTGCCTTACAAATATTCTGGTCTGTTTATACTTATCAGCATAGTTGTTTCATGTTCAAAAATTCATATCTTCTTCATTATTCGTCATAAAATTATGATCTTTATAAATTATGAAACCTCTGAGAATTCTCTTTCATTGTCTAGTTATAGTCGAAGTGAGATCAGATTGTCTTTATTGTCTAAATTTGCCTTCTTTGTAATCTCTTCCTGAATAATTTCTGCTGTGATACCTGAACTTCAAAAATTCATAACTAATTCGTTATCAGTGCGTTTTTGATGAATCTTAACATTTTGGAATACTTGTTAAATCTACTTTATTTCTCCAGTTGACCATTATTTCAAATCCTTAACTTATCTGCTGTTAAAATTCGAATTAGTATAAGTTGTTCACTTTCAATCGTATTTCAACAATCCGATTTAATGGTCCATCAGATGAGGTACGGATTTCGTCCCCTTTCTTTCAGTGCTACTCCTTTTATTATTAAATATATCTGATTCTTTCTCTTCATATTTTTATTCATTCCGTTCTTATTCGTTTGATCTCTGAAAATTATTTTAAATCTGTTCTGGAAGTTTTAAATATTTAATCTTGCGAGCTTTAAAATTATGTTTGTTAAATATCTGTTTAGAATATTTGAAATATCTGCCGCAAGTGATTCTTAAAATTGTGAAAATTATTTTATTTGAACCCTTAGAGTGAAATAGGGTATACCGAGTTAACCAGCTGTAGGGGTACTACAGCCATGTCATTGCGGCACCATTGGCATGACACTTCCATGGCAGTGTGATTGGTCATGGCGTATCCTTTTGATAGCTCAGGAGGAGAGCTTTGGCCATTGTGATATTTGTTTCAGGATACGTGGGTGCACCCAGAGTTTGATTTGTGATTTGATTCGACAGTGACGTTGTATATGCCGTACTCGTTAACTGGTTTGTTGCACACATTAGGTACCCTATGATGTGTGTATTTGTTATTTGTTTTGCTCTCGGTATGAAATATCTTAGCCCTCGTTGTTTCAGCCTGTTTTATTTAAACTTGCTGTTTTATATTAAACTGTCAAATGTTCATCTTGTTTTATGTTTTATAAATTTATTCCAATCCGTACTGGGCATTTGGCTCATGCCGTATTCTTATTCTGGCAGGTACTTAGGGGGACTTTTGGGGCTGTGTGATGGAGCGATACCTTTGTGACAATTTCTTAGGATCTTTGGACTTCTAGCATTTATTTTAGACATTTATTATTAGAGTATTTAATTTTCTTCGCATTTATTGACTTGGATAATTTTGGAGACTTTATAATATTATATGTTGGATTTTAGTGCTCTGTTTTTTTTAGGTTTAGATTTAATAAGTAACCCCTCGTCTCATTTTGGGAAGGGGGTGTTACAAAGATGGCATCAGAGCTTAGGTTCTTTCTTGTAGAAAACCTATTTAGGTTTGACCTGTGAGTTTGGGTAGCCTTTAGGATGGGTATTCTATTCTGTGATTTCATTCTTCAATTTTTTTTATGAAATACTACTACTTATCTTTTTCGGTGAACTTCTTTCATATATGTATATTCTGAATCCTTTTTTATACGTAAAAATTTCACAATATCTGATTATGTTATGACTCTTCTATCATTTTTTTTATTTGCTTAAAGTCTTATAGTTTAGTATTTGTTACCAAATCCCTTCATTTGTATTTGTGATAAATATAGGGAGCGTTTAGAAGTTTCAGGATATGAACATTGGGATTTTTTTGAAAGTATTTTGGTATTTTATTTTTAGGAATTTATTTGATTTAACATTTTGGAGGTATTTCAATAACATCAAAAGTGGACGATATTTGAAGATGCAACTGATTTAGAATTTTAGGTAGAGACTCTCAACCAAATGAAGTGTTCTGAATTAATTAGGAGTTAAAAGTGAGGTAAATTTTGGGTAAGGATATATGGTGTCAGTTATTTATACTTTAGCTAAAGGTGCATTGAATTAGATCTATGTATCAAGGATGATCTATTTGTCAATGAGTTGGACGCAATTTTCAAATATTTATTAAATTTTCCATGGTGATAGAAAGTGAAGCTAAGATTTATAGAAGTTAAAGGATGTACTAAGATTTGTTATCTATTTATGAAAATAATTATGGGAAAAGATATTATAGAAATTTTATTTAAATAAGGATGATGGGGTGCTCCACGTTGTTTGTGAAGAAGAAGGATGGTTCTATGAGATTGTGCATTGACTATAGGGAGTTGAATAAGGTGACTGTTAGAAACAGGTATCCTTTGCCACGCATTGATGACTTGTTTGATCAGTTACAAGGGGCGAAGTACTTTTCAAAGATAGATTTGAGATCTGGTTACCATCAGTTACGAGTTAGGGAGGAAGACGTTCCGAAGACTGTATTTCGCACTCGTTATGGTCATTATGAGTTTCTCGTGATGTCCTTTGGGTTGACGAATGCACCAGCGGTATTTATGGATTTGATGAATCGGGTCTTTCATGATTATCTGGATAAATTCGTGGTGGTCTTCATCGATGATATCTTGATATACTCTAGGAGCAGAGAGGAGCATGAGGAGCATTTACGTACTGTACTTGAAATTTTGAGGAAGAGGAAGTTGTTTGCGAAATTTTCCAAGTGTGAATTCTGGTTGGAGGAAGTGGCATTCTTGGGGCATGTTGTATCTGGTAGGGGCATTGAGTTGGATCCTGCGAAAGTCGAGGCTATTACTAATTGGCCCAGACCTAGCAATGTGACGGAGGTGAGGAGTTTCTTGGGTTTGGAAGGCTACTATAGGCGTTTTGTGGAAGGTTTCTCTTCCATAGCTTTACCATTGACTCAGCTAATGAGGAAGGGAATTAAGTTCAAGTGGAATGATGATCGTGAGAAGAGCTTTCAAGAGTTAAAGAAGAGGTTGGTGTCAGCTCCAATACTTGTGTTGCCATCAGGGAGTGGAGGTTTTCAGGTGTATAGTGATGCTTCTAAGAGAGGATTGGGGTGTGTTCTTATGCAACATGGGAAAGTGATTTCTTACGCTTCTAGGCAGCTTAAACCATATGAGGTGAATTATCCTACCCATGACTTGGAGTTAGCAGCAGTGGTCTTTGCTTTGAAGATCTGGAGACACTATCTTTATGGAGAGACTTGTGACATCTTTACTGATCACAAGAGTCTCAAATACATCTTTACTCAGAAGGAGCTTAACATGAGGCAGCGGAGGTGGCTTGAACTTCTTAAGGATTATGATGCAAATATTCAGTACCATCCGGGGAAGGCGAATGTAGTGGCAGACGCTCTTAGTAGGAAGAACTTGGGGAGTGTTGCATCTCTCATTACTCAGCCGCACCTTATTTCAGATTTGGAGCGCTTGGGTGTTGAGTTGTATATTAGAGGATCAAGTGGTAGTATTGCAAATTTGAAAGTGGAACCGAATCTTGTTTCAAGGGTTAAGGAAGCTCAGAAGAGTGATACAGGTTTGGAAGCTATTAGATCCGAGGTGGCAGGTGGAAAGCAAACACAATTTCATTTCGATGATGAGGGTGTGATGTGGTTGGGTAGTAAATTGTGCGTGCCCGCAGACCCGACGATTCGTGAGGAAATTTTGAAGGAGGCTCATAGTTCTTCATTTTCTATTCATCCAGGTTCCACCAAGATGTATAGGGATTTGAAGAAGCACTTTTGGTGGAGTGGAATGAAGGGAGATATAGCAGAATTTGTGGGAAAATGTCTTACATGTCAACAAGTGAAGATAGACCATCAGAGGCCTAGTGGATTGTTGCAACAGCTAGATATACCAGTTTGGAAGTGGGAAAACATTACTATGGATTTTGTAACTCATTTGCCGAGGACTTTCAAGAAGAATGATGTTATATGGGTGGTGGTTGATAGACTCACTAAGTCCGCTCACTTCTTGCCTATTAAAGAGACTACTCCTGTTCATGAGTTGGCAGAGATTTTTCAGCGAGATATTGTTAGACTTCATGGTGTGCCGGTGTCGATAGTTTCTGACAGGGATACGAGATTTACATCGCGTTTTTGGAAGGGATTCCAGCAAGCTTGGGGTATGAGGCTTAATTTCAGTACAGCTTATCATCCGCAGACCGATGGACAGTCAGAGAGGACGATTCAGACATTGGAGGATATGTTGAGGGCTTGCGCGTTAGAGTGGACAGGTGATTGGGATAAATATTTGTATCTTGTTGAGTTTGCGTACAATAATAGTTGGCACGCGAGTATTGGTATGCCACCATTTGAGGCTTTGTATGGTAGGAGGTGTAGGGCACCATCTTGTTGGGATGAGGTTGGTGAGAGAGTCATCGAAGGGCCGGAGTTAGTTAGAATTACTAATGAGAAGGTAGAGAAAGTTAAAGAAAGTCTGAAGGAAGCTCGATCTCGTCAAAAGAGTTACGCGGACCAACATAGGAAGTTTGGGGGATTTGAGCCATGTGATCATGTGTTCTTAAAGGTGTCGCCTTGTAAGGGTGTGAAGCGTTTTGGTATGAAGGGAAAGCTTAGTCCGAGATATGTTGGCCCTTTTGACGTTATGGAGAAAGTAGGGGAAGTATCTTATAGAGTTGCGTTGCCACCACAACTATCTCATGTGCATAATGTGTTTCATGTGTCGGTTTTGAGGGGCTACAAATATCATCCATTACATGTAGTTCAGTATCCATTACATAAGATTAAAGAGGATCTTTCTTGTGAGGAGGAAGCTGAGGCTATCTTAGCTCGAGAGGAGCGAGTTTTGAGGAAGAACACCATTCCGTTTGTGAAAGTTTTGTGGAAAAATCATTCGGAAAGAGAGGCTACTTGGGAATTAGAAGAATCTATTCGTGAGAAATATCCGCATTTGTTCGATTCAGGTACGAGTTTTAGTTTCGTTCGATTCCGGGGACGGAATCCTTTTTAAGGGGGTATATATGTAATATCCGTATTTTTATTTTAATTATTATCTATTTAATATTTGTATTAGTTAGAAATAGATTAGAATTAGTAATAATAGTAATTTTTAATACAATTTGATTTGGAATAGAATTAGTAATTATATTATTAATTAGATTAGGGATAGGATTCTATTAATTGTGGGCTTGTGGGCCTATAAATATATATATATACAAGTTATGTCCTATTCTATGTCTTTTTAATTGGAGCCGCTCTTAGAGGCTAGGGTTTGAGAAGACAAGAAGGTCTTAGAAGTTTATTCTTGTGTTATTCGATTGATCAAGGTACGAGAATCGATCTTTTCTTCTTCATAATCATATCATGTTCATCTTCTTATTTGTTTGTGCTGAAATTCGTATGTGATAAAATCAGCATCTCGTATCTGTTGTAAAATCCATAACTTATTCGTTTGTACACGGAATTCATTGATTCTTGATTTTCTGGAAAGCTTGTTTCGATACCTACAACTTCCATGTTTACATATTTTGTGGAATCAGCCTCTAACTATGTGCAAATATCCATTTTTTGTGACCCTTCAGATTTATGACGTGAACAGTTTTTCATACCTTCTAAAATTCGTTATAAATCGATCTTATGTCGGAAAATTACTCATGATATCAATCTGGAAAGCTTATGAAATTCTCTTTCATTATATGGTATACCCATTATATATTTAAATTTTTAAATTGCCTAAATTGCCTTACAAATATTCTGGTCTGTTTATACTTATCAGCATAGTTGTTTCATGTTCAAAAATTCATATCTTCTTCATTATTCGTCATAAAATTATGATCTTTATAAATTATGAAACCTCTGAGAATTCTCTTTCATTGTCTAGTTATAGTCGAAGTGAGATCAGATTGTCTTTATTGTCTAAATTTGCCTTCTTTGTAATCTGTTCCTGAATAATTTCTGCTGTGATACCTGAACTTCAAAAATTCATAACTAATTCGTTATCAGTGCGTTTTTGATGAATCTTAACATTTTGGAATCCTTGTTAAATCTACTTTATTTCTCCAGTTGACCATTATTTCAAATCCTTAACTTATCTGCTGTTAAAATTCGAATTAGTATAAGTTGTTCACTTTCAATCGTATTTCAACAATCCGATTTAATGGTCCATCAGATGAGGTACGGATTTCGTCCCCTTTCTTTCAGTGCTACTCCTTTTATTATTAAATATATCTGATTCTTTCCCTTCATATTTTTATTCATTCCGTTCTTATTCGTTTGATCTCTGAAAATTATTTTAAATCTGTTCTGGAAGTTTTAAATATTTAATCTTGCGAGCTTTAAAATTATGTTTGTTAAATATCTGTTTAGAATATTTGAAATATCTGCTGCAAGTGATTCTTAAAATTGTGAAAATTATTTTATTTGAACCCTTAGAGTGAAATAGGGTATACCGAGTTAACCAGCTGTAGGGGTACTACAGCCATGTCATTGCGGCACCATTGGCATGACACTTCCATGGCAGTGTGATTGGTCATGGCGTATCCTTTTGATAGCTCAGGAGGAGAGCTTTGGCCATTGTGATATTTGTTTCAGGATACGTGGGTGCACCCAGAGTTTGATTTGTGATTTGATTCGACAGTGACGTTGTATATGCCGTACTCGTTAACTGGTTTGTTGCACACATTAGGTACCCTATGATGTGTGTATTTGTTATTTGTTTTGCTCTCGGTATGAAATATCTTAGCCCTCGTTGTTTCAGCCTGTTTTATTTAAACTTGCTGTTTTATATTAAACTGTCAAATGTTCATCTTGTTTTATGTTTTATAAATTTATTCCAATCCGTACTGGGCATTTGGCTCATGCCGTATTCTTCTTCTGGCAGGTACTTAGGGGGACTTTTGGGGCTGTGTGATGGAGCGATACCTTTGTGACAATTTCTTAGGATCTTTGGACTTCTAGCATTTATTTTAGACATTTATTATTAGAGTATTTAATTTTCTTCGCATTTATTGACTTGGATAATTTTGGAGACTTTATAATATTATATGTTGGATTTTAGTGCTCTGTTTTTTTTAGGTTTAGATTTAATAAGTAACCCCTCGTCTCATTTTGGGAAGGGGGTGTTACATGTTAATTATTAATGAATTTAGTGATATGAAAATTTTTAAAAAAAATTATGTACTTATTTGTTAGGATTTTGGTTTAAGGTTTAGAATTTGGGGTTTAGCATTTAGGGTTTGGGGTTTGAGGTTTTGACGTTTGGGGTGCTTTTAATTTTTAAATTTTATTAATGATTTTGATGATCCAATCGTACAGATATTAAAATTTTAAGGATTTTAGTTATATTGAAATATTCATTAAAATTTTATATCTATATGGTTCCATTTTGTCAAATACACAGTTCCAATAACAAGTAACACGTGTTGTCCCCAATGGTGATTTAAATTTATTTTCGGCAATCCAGCCGTAGGATATTAATATCTGACGAATTTAGGCATGTGAAATATTATTCTATAAAAATTCTTATTTATATAGTATAATTATAATTTCGTCAAAGGTCAATCCAATAACGTATGTCTCGATATTGTCATTATTTTTTTAAACTCTTTTCCGACGAGCCAATGGTACGGATGTTGATATCAAATGATTATCAGTGATGTGATTTTTTTAAAATTAATTTATATTTGTAAAAAGTGTAATTTAAATTAACTCAAGTTTACATATTGAAAATATGTATAATGATATTTAAATGTTATATATTTTCACTTTAAATTTCGATATGTAATATATCTAAAGTTATATCAATTTTTGTATTTCACATATATTTTTTAATGCCCTTAATATTTCAAAGTTATAAACTAATTAAGATTAAAAAAGAAATTTATAATAATTTACCAAAAATTTAAGATACACAGAACTAGCACAAGGTGAAATTTGTGAAATTTGTGAGCGGTTAGTCTTCCCCCCTTAACGAAAATTAGACTCAAAATTAAGTTCACTCTCAAAATTCATCTCAGTCTCAGACATCATAATTCTCAGTCACGATTCTTCGATTAAGTACTCAACCATCTTCGATCTCAACCATTTTCGATTAAGTTTGGGGCATAAACTCGATTCTTCGATTCAGTACTCTTAGTCTGGAAAGCCATCTTCGATTCAGTTTTGGGCTTTGGTATATTCAATTCGAACATGTTTGCTTATTATGGTTTTATTTAATGAAATATGTTTGTTTAGGACTTTCTTATTTTGATTTAGGATTTTATTTTTAGATGTTGATTTTTAATTTTCCAGTGGTGATTTTATGTTTTAGATGGTGATTTTTGGTTTAACGGTGGTGATTTGATATTTTACGGTGGTGATTTTCTGGTTGTCATCGGAGGTGGTGGTGGTCGGAAAAGGGGGTTGCCGGAGGTGGTGTTGGTTGGTGCTTGTTTAGAATGAAGACGGCCAAATATTAAATGAATGGTGAGATATTAATATAAGGCATACAAATGAATGGCTAGGATTAATTCTCATATCCCACAATAATAAAGGTTCTCATTTGAGCGCGACCTTATATATTGTGACGCCCCTATATCCACCATTTTGTAGATTCAGGTCGCTACGATATCAAGCTTCACACACCTGTATTATTATTAAAAACCATAGCCAAATATATCATTTATTGTGGACATCACTGCACAGATCTCAGGACCGAGTCTCTCTCACAACCTGTTTATTACATAAGCCATAGAAACCTAATACAAGTATGGCTAACAACTTAACTTTATTACGTATTACAGTAATTATATAGCAGTATTTTAGATGCTGTCACACAAACATGTCCCTTTTCCTTCCTTTTCCTTGACTGATCAGATGGTCTGCCAACCTCATTCTTTAATATTTTGGAGAAATACAAGACTAACAAGAGTGAGCAATCGAATGCTTAACACATATGAATATTTGATTAAAATAATAGAAATAGGTGCCAAAAGCAACAATATTTTAAATACTAAAAGGAATACTCCACAACACATTACAAACATCACAAATAAGCTCTTATATGGCACGATGCCACATGATTCAAGATTAACTGGTCATTTTTCCATCCTCGGTACATCAATGATGCGATCAACTATCATAGTGTACCGTCCTTCTACGAATCTTACCCTCACCCGATCATGGCTCGATGTAAGAACGCCTAGCACATACTTGCTAGAATAAAAGAAGGGTTAACGTCTTAACCCTCGGCTGCACTTGAGCCGAATAACATGTCCACACATCGGACTTGTCACCATAAATACCATGGTTTAAATTCCACGTTGACCTGTATAGATAGACACATCCCAATTCATTTCTCAATTTACGTCACATCACAATGATTCAAAATCACATCACATATTCTGGTTCGAACAATAAACCAGTCTCTTGTTTAGTAAGGATATTATTTTAACATCGATATGAACGATATATCGATAAACTCCAAGCACATGGATTATCCAGAATTATGAGAATAATCATGTCAAAAAAAATATCCATTCTTTCCGATGATAAATAGATTCGAAGGTGTTTGTGCAAGAATTAAAAGAAAAAATAAATGTTCGATTTATCAATCATGCATTTTGGAAGGGTTCAATGAATTGATAAAAGTAGATTTTATAAAGAAATTAAAAAATCGATCCGACTGATGAATCGATGTAAATTCAAGGATGATATAAACGAACATAGAAATTTATATTTGTCAGAAAGGGACTATGGTAACTGTCATGAATGATAGGAGCAGTCAGGAACATAAATATAAGTTATTATTTTGTTATATTTATGAGATTCAACAAGTGGTCTATATTAGGAAATTTCATCAAAAGGAAATAATCGCCAAAAAGTTCTCCAAATTTTAAATCCGTAATATTCACCATCAGTAAGAAATGTATATATAAGTCATAAATAGGAAGGGAGCAGAGAAAACTTGTCTTGTCTCCGATAATAGCGCACTAGCAGTGAAAATTCACCTTTACGGGTTAAATAATTCCACTTCGGGTATTTTTTAAAATAATAAATCACACCAAAACATTTTAGTATAAATATTTCAAAATACATCCTCTTATAGACCTTAAATAGTGTTTTTATATTTATCGATCGCTTAAACTTCTAATTTCTTGGGTGCTAATTCTAGTAACTCATCTCAAATCAAATTTATTAAATATCGAAAGAATTATTTAGCCTTAGAAAATAACTCGATTAGTTATTTAAATAATATAAGGATATTCTTGTTCCCAATCTATATCTAAAAAAAATATTTCTCTTTTAAGTGAAGAAAATATCCCAAATTACAAAATATTAACTATTTACAAATAAAATTTCTGATTAAGTATGATACTTCTCAGTACACCTAAAGTATTACTACAACGATCCTAGGTCAAATAATTTTGTCTCACTATAATTATTAACTAAATCCCCCACTTACAAAATAATATTAGTTGTCGAAATAAAATTCCAAATTAAAGTCGAGAGACAATCTTGATTTAACCCTTTAATTACTTATCTTCAATAATTGCTTAAAGAATTTAATATTTCTAATGAGTTCCAATAGTTCGGCTTATTCAGTTATATACGATTCAAACTTACATCCCATTAATATTTTTATTTTTAGTAATTTAGTCTCTTGTACCAAATATTATTAAATTAATAAGCCGATCACAGTCTAATATCCCTCACAGTTATCATTAAAATCCTTTTTAATTTTAATTTGCAATTATTACTCATCACAATATTCCTCAATCTATTTTCATTTTAATTTATTTATTACTATCTCCTTATTTTATTATTTATTTTTCACAATTTTCCAACTATTATTATTATTTGATCCCTTTTTATAACAATTATTTAATGTAATGGCAAAGGACTGTTCGGCCCCTATATTCTTCCTTCTGCTTCACCCCTCCACCCAACTGCATCCATGGCGGCACCAACGGTGGTTGGCGTACGGTCGTCGTCTGGAAAATTTTCCGGTGAGTTCCAAACGCAGATATTTTTTACCCTTATTTTCTCCCCTTTTTCCAATCTATAGTTCTACCCAATTAGTTATTCGAAACTCGATCTCGAACTCCATATCCGGTCAAACTCCGACCACTCCATTTCTCTCTCTCTGCCTAATCGATCAATGCCACCACCATTGACGAGGGTGGTTTCTCCGTTTTCCCGCCACACATGCTCAAACACACACAAAAACATAAGACATGCACGCACACTCAAACACTCACACACACACACACACAACATAGCACATACACAACATAGCACATACACAAACACCTCCTCAATCACATAACCACCCACCTCCTTCTCCTCTTCCACTTCTCGGCGTCAATCGCCGCTGCCTCCACCGCCATCGCGGTGGTTCCCGATTTTCCGGCCTCTCGAACACTTATCATCACTCCACATCCACCCACTTTAATTCCAACAACACAAAACCACCACTTCTTCAATTAATTTACTAAAATCAAAACAATAACCAATTTCACCCTTAACCCGAATTCTAATTTAATTGATTATCGGTAAGGCCCAATTTCTTCAATTTGGACCCTAATAGCCCAAAATAATTTTTATTCACTAATTAAGATATTAATTAGCTTCCAAAAATATCACACTCTAATTACTACATAATAATATTACTAAAATCACATACTCACTCATTCTTTATTCATTCATTTATGAAGCCACACAAAATGCTAGTTGCTTAATTAAAATTTCAAGGCAAATCATATGCTTCTACTAATTAAAAAAAATCATGGGTAAGGAATGATTACCTTAATTATAATCTTTTAGTTAGAGTTGAGTAGAATTTTAATCTTCTTAAACTAAAATTCTCCTTGAATCACCCAAACTCATCTTGATCTTCCTCAAACCACAAATTATGATCTCCGACCTAGCCAATTTTTGTGACTAAAAATATTTGGGGGAAAATTTAGGGATTTAGGAAGAGGTGATCATTTTAGTAAAGTAAGATTTATTTTATAGACTCAATTAACTAAGGTTAGCATACTAACCTAAATTGTAACTAGAGTATACTCTACCATATTCTATAATTCTCCACCATATTCTAGAATTATCTAGACTTATTATTGCTAGGATTTGTTTTCTAAATATTCATAAAATTAAAAATATAATAAGAGAACCCACTAGTCACTCTTTTTCAAAAATAATATTTGCATCATCAAATAATTTGGAGAGTAATATGTGTTTACTTAATAAAAATAATTTAATAACAACCTTAACCAATTTTGGAAAAGATGAAAATAAAATAAAAATAAATGATATCAATAAAATGAAAATAAATATTGTAAGCGTCTAAAATCCACCTTTTGTTTCCCTATAAAAATATAATTTAGTATGCGACACAAATATTTATATAAAAGTCTTGACCGAGAGAAAATTCCAAAAATATTTTATTATTATTCTCAATGAATATTTACACCGGAAATATCTATAATTACAAATGTAACATTCACTTTATAATTTAAATGGTCAGCAAAAGTTAATATGAAGAAAAACCCTAAAAATGTTACGTTTTTGAGAATCAAACGTACGAACGAAGGCTTTATCGAACTCCGATTCGGGCGTGCTACATATCAAAACGAATCTCTTGAAAAATCCTTTCCGAATCCACCATCTTTTTTGAGCAAGAATCAAGGTATTTTTTCTTATTTAATTATTTTATTTCAAATTTATTAAAGATTAAATTATGAAAATTTATTCTTGATATTGTTGATATGATTTGATGATTCCATCGTGTAGATAATATTTTTCTGGTCAATTTGGTATATTATATGTCAAAAACCGAGTTCAATAACATGTAGAAAAGTTTGTTTGATTTTTGAGTTTGAATGTCCTTGGTCTACTTGAGTAATTCACCGGAAAAAATTATATTCTGGCCGGATTTTTGATCCGTTAAACCTGGGTACATACAACTTGCATCAATAAATAGATCGTGTTATGGGCAATCATATCATGTGACAAATAGTATGTTGAAGGCCGAAATCGATCGTCGGAATCTGGGGAAGCTCGCCGGCGGCGAATCTTCAACCTCAATTTCCGGCCAATCGATTACGTTTCTGGACTGTTCAAGAACGGCAACAAGTTCCTGGCGATGTAACGATCAATCCCAGTTATTTTTGCATGATTCTGGGCAGGTTCAGTCGCAGCCGGCGAGCTCGATGGCGGCGGCCATGGCTGCCGGTGGTGAGGGTGGAGGTGGTGGTGAAATTACATTTTCATCACCCACCTTTCACCTATTTTGCATTTTAGTCCTTTCTTTTTAAAAACATTTCAAAAATGATATTCTGTTATTTTAAAAATAATTTTTTTATTTAATTATTTTAAATTCAGAAAATTCTTTTTAATTATTTGTTTACATAAAAATAAATCTGATTTATTTTATCAATTAATTTTAATTAGTTTTTAATTATTTTAATTAATTGATTAATTTAATATTAATTAATTAATTTAATATTAAATGATTAATTAATTAATTAATTTATTAATTAATTTTAATAATTAATAATTAAATTAATATTGTACATTAATATTTCGTCGACTCTATTGTCATTAAATTATTGTTCATGATCTTTTGTACTTTTCTCAAAATTTCAACTATATTAGAAGTCAAAATCCCGCACTTGTTAAAAGCAAACAACATATTATTATATTGATTATGGCTCCCCAAAATGTGCTAAGTTTTTTTTACTGTTGGGACTGAAGTGTAGTAATAGTACTAACTATAAAATTTTGGGGCCTACACAATCGACCTAAATATCATCCCTCTGTGTCAGACCTGATCAATTCACAAGTTTTATTTACTAAAATTCGACTTTATATTTCGTTGTCAACAAGAAGAACAATAAACTAGAAGTGTGTTAAAATTTTGTAACATTCATCAATGTTCCAAAGACTATAATAAAACTAGCATGAATACCTATGTAAAGCACGTGCCATATTATAATTCATATAATTATTTTATTTATGTATCATTAAGAGTTAATTTTTGGTACGATCACAAGTTTATATAATATTTTTTATATTATTATATGAAAATCAATAATCAAACGAAACTCTCATTTATTAACTTTGTTTACTGTCATGGAATAAAAACTAGGGTTCGTTAGTATTTAATGCTAGAATTTGTGAGTTTCGAGGTTTAATGGTTGTTCTTGCTAGGGGTGCAAACGAGCCAAACTGTTCGTGAGCTACTCGAGCTCGGCTCGTAAAAACTCGAATTCGGCTCGAAAATAATCGATCCGAGCTCGAGCTTTTCTAATTTTTAACCGAGCCGAGCTCGAGTTTTAAATTATTCAGCTCGTAAGGTTCACGAGTCTTATCGAGCCTTTATTATTTTTTAAGTTTTTATTATATGTAAAAAATTTTATATATGACTTATTTGTATCGAGTCAAACTCGAGCCGCACTTGAGTCAAACCGACCATATTTCAATTTTTTTAATATTTAGTGAATTAATTTGAGCTTTCGAGCCGAACTCGAACCTACCGAACCTTTTATGAGCCGAGCTTCAAACTTGAAATTGAAGGCTCGGTCGAGCTCGATCCCAAACTATTTTAATCAAGCTCGAGCCGAGCCGAGCTTGGCAGTATTCGGCTCGGCTCGATTACACCCTTAGTTCTTGCGGTGGGGACTGGCTGTCCTCGCAAGATGCCTACGTAATTCTGTATTTTAGAGAATCAAGCCAAAACGTAGTTCTAGGTTGAGGGATGGAGCCTTACATATAAAGGTGAGTCTATGGTTAGACTGGTGTTAGGAGACTTGGTGGACAAGTCTCCAACTTAGATGGTAATTAGGACTCCCGTAAGGCGAGGAATTTTAGATCTTTCCTTGTAGGAGTTAGTGTTCATGTTGGACGTCATGTCTCTGTTTTTTCAGCCATACTAGGCGTAGTCCATGAACAACTCATGTTCGTGGACCTTGACGACCTCTGCTCGTGGGCCTCAATGACTTTTGCAGTCTTTATTGCCTTGACCAACCTGGTCTGTATTGAACTTTGGACAGGAATTGCAATCATAATTAATGTGACATTTATTATGTCTTTAGGATATATTTTCTATCCATATCATTTGCCCCCAACTTTCGGGAATACTACTTGAGTTTTCATAGAAGTTATAATGGTCTATTCGCGACTCAGGGTACTTTCGTCCCTTCACGGGTATCGGCCCTTCATGGGTATCGTCGTTTTATCGTAAAGTATGGAGCAACCTACACGCTTATAGGGACTTATATAGTGTGAGTATATACACTTAGGGCCTTTGCACAGGCTAATTGAACAGTGTTCAACACTAAACAGTCCTAATAAGGACTAAAAAGCGAGCGTTTATCACCCCTTAACCTTCGTCAAGGTCAATTATGGAGTGAAAGCTGCTAACAGGCCCTAAGCGAGGCAAATCGGACCTAAGCGGGGCTAATCTCCATGTATAAGCTGCTAATTAGGCTTAAAATAGCCTAATTATAAGCTAAAATACACTAATTGGCCTTAATCGAGGCTAATCTGCCCTAATTGGGGCTAATGGGTATTAACCAGGACTATTTAATATGCATAAACAACTAATTATCCCTAACCCATGCTAATCAAGTGTGCGAATAAGTTAACCGGCCTTAAACAGGGCTAATTATATCATATGATCCATTAATTACCCTTGATTCAGGTTAATTACTTGTAATATACATTAATCGAACCTAATTGGGTTTAAATCTCACTAATAGGCCCTAATCAAGGCTAAGTTTAAAATCCAGAAAATTTCCAATTTTTTTTTCGAATTTTTCCCAATTTTTCTAAAAATTTTCAAAAATTTTCACAAGAGGTTTACTGGAAAACCTCAAGGAGGTCCTGATCGGCTAGAGCCTCCCATGTGGAGGACTCGGCCCTTCTTGGTCGGCTGGGGGTGAGCCTCCTGTTGACCGGGAGGTGGATGTCCTGTAATTTTTTTTGCAATAGGTTCTACTCGTCCAAAAGCCCCCCAGTGTGGAGGACTCGGCTCCTCCTGCTCTTGGTCGGTCATGGAGCCACCTCCATGGTGGTCCTGGTCGGCTGGATCGTGGAGCATCTAGAAACTTTTCTGTTCTGGTTCTCGTGAACGCTTTGTACTTGTTCTAATGAATGTTTTGCTCTTGTTCTAGTGAACGTTTTGCTCTTGTTCTAGTGAACATTCTACTCTTCACGAAACTTGTTTCGTGGACGTTCTAGTGTTCACGAAACTTGTTCTCGTGGATGCTTCAACCCTTGCGAAACTTGTTCTCGTGGATGTTCTAACCTTCACAAAACTGGTTCTCGTTGGACGTCTAACTTTCCATAAAATTTCAAGAGATTTTCTAGGAGGGTCACCGGGAATCCGTCAGGAGGCCCTGGACTAACATTAAAGGAGGTTCTGGGCGGCTCTAAGCCCTCCATGTGGAGGACTCAATCCTTGTACTTGGTCTGTCATGGAATCACCTCCATGATGGTTCTGGTCGGCCGAGAGGTGAATGTTCTCCGAACTATTTTGTATTTGTTCTTGTGAAGGTTCTAGGCTTGTTATGGTGAACGTTCTACTCTTTTTGGTGGTGAACGTTCGGCCTTGTTCTCATAAACATCCTGCTCTTCACAAACCTTGCTTATCAGAACATTCTCGTAATCGGGTCGTGGCTATAGATGGCCATTGGTGTTGGATTAAGAGCTTGATCTTGCTCTAATCTTCATGATTTTTACTAATCTTGGTGATTAGTATGATTAATCACCGAATTAAGACTAATAACTTGTGTTTAACCTTCCGGGCATTTCTTATAGGACTGATACGATAAGCGAGATTCTGAGTCACTTTGTTTGTTTATTATGTCCTTTCTTCTAATCTCTTGATCATTTTCCTACCATTTTTAGGTCTTTTTCCGAGAGATACTTGCTAGCACAAACCAAGCAGAGTTATGACCTGTTGTAACAGGTACCTATTCTTCTATAAAAGAAGATGAGAATTGCTCATTTTCATTCACACTTTCATTTCAACTCCTCTCAAATTCTCTCAAGTTTTAGAAGCTCTCAACTTCTTAAGTTTTTTAAGATGTCTCAAGGCCCTAGCAAGCCCTCCATCTCGGCCAAGAAAGCCATGCAAAAGAGAACTACAATCCGATCTCTAAAAGGTATAGTTTTTGTTTCTTCCTATTCCCATAACCGTTGTTCCAATAATTTAAGAAGCATGCTTGATGCGCGGGATGATGAGTATCTGAGCATCATTCAATTTGATGCATTCAAGCATAAGAGCATGCTCGATGAAGAGGACGTCAACGAGATTCAGTCAAGTTACCTCGGACCTGATTGTGTAAAAGTTTGCAAAACCAAGAATAAAGGAGATTTTGTGAATTATAGTGACGCTTCGCATAAGGAATTAGGGTGCTTCTTATACAGCACAACAAGGTAATCGCGTACGCGTCAAGACAATTAAGGAAATATAAAATTTGATATCCCCACCCATGAGCTTGGGCTCATGGTAATAGTTTTGCCCTAAAGATTTGAGGCACTACTTGTATGGAGAGAAGTGCGAGATTTACATAAGCCATAAGTGCTCTAGTACATTTTCACGTAGAAAGAGCTCAACATGCGCCAGAGAATGTGGTTAGAGCTAATCAAGGATTACGATTATGAGATTCTTTATCATCCAGGGAAAGCCAAAATGGTGGCTAATGCCCTTAGTATAAAAGAGAGACTCAAGATGAAAATGTCTTTGGAAGAGTTGATAAGAGATTTTGAGAAAATGGAAATAGAAGTGAAGGTAACCAGAGCCGGTACCGAAAAGCTGTTTGAGATTGCAATACAGCCTGAATTATTGGAGAAGATCATATTGTGCCAAGAAAAAGTGATGAATAGAGGCAGAGAACCAATGATCGGAGAAGAGATTAATACCTAGAAAGATGATGAGGGAATAATGAGGTATCCCTACAGAATTTGGGTTCCAAATGTTCAAGAGCTTAAGGACTGGATCTTAGATGAAAGTCATAGTTCGAGGAATAAGAGTTAGGGCAAACCCTGAATGTGATAGTCAGGGAGGACGCCATTAAGAAAGAAGGAGCCCATAATATAATGAAGTGGAAAACAAGGATTTTAACGTATAAGTTAACCCTGATTATGGGAGAAGGATGAAACATTTCATACTAAGGAAACAGAAAGTCGAGTAAGGAAAGGAGACCCGAGACGGTACTCCTATGAGGCAATTCATGGACCTGCCTAAACATAACTAATACTTTTACCCCCAAACACCACCCTGAGGAAATAATGTGGTGTTAAATTCTTTCAGGACCTTTAAGTCGCTAAGCTCTCAGAGTTCCAAGGAACAAGCTGACCCAGTCGAGGCAAAATCCTGGCTAAAGGAAATAGAGGAATCATTTGAGATTCTAAATGATTGACGAAGCACAAAAGACTATTTTTTTGCCACTTACCTTCCTAAGAGAGAGGCCACCCGCTGGTGAAAGGCCAAGGAAGGCACGGAGCCAGAGGTTATGATAAAGTGATTAAAGTCCAGTCAATTGTTTTCGAGAAAGTAATTCCCAAGGTTATGGAGATAGTGTAAAAGCTTTAGAGCCAGAACAAAAGCGGACGAGTATGATGAATTATGAATCTAAGTTGTAAAAGTTATCAAGATTCATTCTGAGAACAAGAATCCCAGAACGACGTGATGTTTGAAATCAATATTTATGCTGTGTTGGTTCATGAAATGATTATAAGAGAAAGGAAAATAAAGGGAGACTAAAGTGGAAAGAAATAAAAAGGCAATACAGTTTGAGGAATGATAAGGGAGTAGGGTACGAGGAAACCCTAAAGACTCGTAGCAATAGAAATAGAAAAGTATGTAATCGTCAGGATGAGGGTGATTCACAATGAGTTAAAGTTGATGGTTGAAAGCATAAGTGATACATATATTTATCCCCCATAGGTTGGGAGGATGCGAGGAAACCTTGAGATAGTTCGAAGGATAAATAATGAGACGCGGATAAACCGAGGAGACAAGAAGGTAAGAAATTAGGAAAATTGGATGAAGGAAGTGACCTTCAAGAATGTGAAGTGTAAGACCGGTGGCATGATACCCAGAAAGGGAGATGCTAGGTATAAAAGATATCCCATTAAGATGACTGTTGAGATAAATAAAGAGGTAAATGACTAGTTAGAACTAAAAAGTTCACGTTGAACACAACCAATATCTTCTAGAACATCCCTGTTATCATTACTAAATCAGGAAAGAAAAGCGGATAATCGTTGTTATCTTTTGGAGGCCATATTGATTGACGTCATTTTGAATAAGGATGCTATTGTGAAATTTGGTATAGACTATCGAGATGGGAATGATTAAATAAGATAATCTATCAAGGATATATGACTTGATTTATCCATGGAAGGATGCATGTACCTTTTTAAAGGTGGAATTAAGGATAGTTACTCGGTAACTTAAAATGAATCCTAGGGGAATGCATAAAGGTTGACATTTCACCCTTAATAGGGGTAGTATGAGTCTTGACAGTATGAATTGGAAAGGATTAAGGTAACAACAACCTTTAAGGATCAGTGGAGAAATTTTTCAGAAGTATATAGACAATGATTCTGGTATTAGTAAATGGTATCTTGATATGCCCTGTACCTAGGGTGTAGCTGATGAAGGATTCAAGGATAACCTTAGAGGTTTTACAAGGAAAAATGTAATATTCAAAGTTCTCAAGAATAGAAAATTTGATAAAGGAAATGTGACGTAATTATAATAATACCAGTTGGGGCACGTGTTGAACCATAAGAAAGTATAGATCGACCCAATAAGGGTCGAGATTGGTGAAAACAAGAAGGAACCAAGATAAGAGACGTCCTAAGTATGATCGAGAGTCATCCTTGACAATGTTCACATCTAAAGACTAAGGCAATGACTTATGGAAAAATGGTGATCTTTTTTTCTTTTCTCACCAGGGCTTAAGAAAAGCATTTTCACATAAGCAGTGATTGAAATGTGGTAGAAAATTTAGTTGGAGGTGGTTAAAATGACATTGATTGTAAGGAAATTTTACTATCAGGAAAGGGCAAAGAGATGGCCGACACTTTAAGTGTAAGAGGACAATTATAGGCGCTCTTGCCAGAGGAATACAGTGATGATGGTTAAAGCTGTGAAGGTTGTATTATGGTTTGGAAGATTGACATTCCTTCTGATGACTGTGCAATACCCAACCGTAATAGTAGTTGGTAAAGGTTTAATTCGTGTAATCGCCATGAGCGGGCTATCTATCTTAGAAGGTACTATCTTGAGATAAGCCAGGACCATGTTTCAAGAAGTACTAAACGAAACTTTGAGTTAAGTCTTCTATTGAAGGCATATGGTTAATAATGGTATTAACCTGCTATCATTGCTTTGATTGAAACTCTTCTGCAATTTTATCTGCTTCATGTCATGAATGTACGTCAAGATCTGGAGTGTTCTTCATGAATCATGAATGGTGATTATGTTAACTCCTTAAAAGATTTTGATACAACAAATATGGACTCCGTATGATTAAATATTAAGGTTCCGAGGAAAGCGAATGACTACGGTAGGAGCGATGGACCATAGTAATGCATCAATGATTCTGCGAGTAATGAGTCGATTACAACCATAAGAGATGTATTAGAATGGATGTTGAGATTGAGTACCACTAATCGGGTTGTGGTGATGTATAAGTTATCGTTGATAGACTAATTAAGTCGATTATCTACCTATTGAATATTTATTCCTTCTTATGAATAGAGAGCCATATTACTATACGAGGAAGGTTGCAGTGCAAGCATAGAATTTTAGTAACGCTGATGTCTAGAATGAAATCCCAGATTCGATTTTCGCTGTCGAGGGAGTTTCAACGGTGATTGTTTATAAGCTCGAGCGAGAGCACGGGTCCATAGGACGATGGACGGAATAGTAAATATTTAGGCACATGAATTATGCTGTTATAATACTTGATGTTGATATATATACATATATGTTTTGTTCTCCTATGACAAACTTCTATAGTTCAGAGGTAGATTCCAAGCCAGATATTTTGTGGCAGTATATTTTTACATATATACAATTCTCTTCAATTCGTTCTTTTCTCTCCTTTTCATTTCATATAAGCTGAGAAGAACAACCCTTCCAGAAGGGAGGTATTGCCGAATGACTATCTATCTGTGTGATAGAAGCCTAGTAGGATACCATCTATTGTTTAATTGCTTGTCAAGTACTAAAGGCTGGCCACCTTCTGTACTAACTATGCAATGTAACAAGTGTTCATGATCATAGTGATCTGTCAATAAATTCTTTTATTCTATATGAAAGACCAAGCTTTTGAAGATGGAGGCAGCTAGAGATAAAGTGGTACCAAGTATGGTGGTATTTTGATTCTAACGCGTTCGTGATACTAAGGTTGACGCGATTATTAAAATGTTATAGAACGCTAACGAGCAAAAGTGTAATCAGTATAAAATTTGGTACGGAAGATAGTAACGATTATGAACTGGAAAAGAGTGGGTATTGAGAAGCAAAAGGTGTAGATCTAGATGAGATAATGAGAGTCTGTACACTAGACTTGAAAGAAATTTGGAATGATAACTTAACACGGATTGAGTTTTCTTACGGTAATCGATCGTATGTCAGTATTGAGGTATCGCCTTATGAGATCCTTGAGGGAAGACAATGTCGATCTCCCTTATGTTAGGATGAAGTTGTAGAGCGCAAGATGCTCAGACCCGCAGCAGTCCAAAGGACCAAGTATATAATAGATCTAATCAGAGGATGACTAGTAGTAGCCCAAGATGGACATAAGAAGTATGTTGATTTGACACGAAAGGACAAAGAATATGAAGTAGGGGACCTAGTGCTGTTATAGGTATTCCCTCGGAAAGGATGGATGTGGTTTGGAAAGAAAGGAAAGCTAAGCCCACAAATTGTTGGACCCTTTGAGGTATTAAGACGTATTGGGAAGTTAGCATATGAGCTATCCCTACCCCGGAACATGTAACAAGTTCATAACGTGTTCCATGTATCAATGTTAAGGAAGTATAATTCGGATGCCAGACAAATAGGGCCATATGAGCGCATAGGCATGCAACCAGACGTAACCTATATGGAGCAACCAGAAAGGGGTTATAGATCGAAAAGGAACAAGTGCTTAGGAGAAGGGTTATCAAACTAGGCAGAGTTTGGTGGTAGAACCACAATGTGGGAAAATTTACTTGAGACTTAGAAAGTGCAATGCTAGAAAAGCATCCCCAACTGTTTTCTATCTGATTCCGGGACGGAATCCTTTTAAGGAGGGGAGACTGTAATAACCCCAATTTTTTTGGAAATTTTTGAAACCCGGATGAATAGTAACTTTTGCTGACAATGCTGATTAATAAAAATTATCAGACCACGATATATAGGAGTACTGTTATGGAAATTCTAAGATCGTATTAGTATTCCATAAAGAAAATAAGTGTATGTAAAAGCCGTCGGATTTCGAAAATGAGCACTTTTATTTTTCCCCGAGATTTCCAACAGACATTAAGGGATTTTAGGAATTAATATTAAGATGAAGGATTTTAAATTCAAGGATTATAAAGGAGAATTAATTTAGATATTAAAAATACCAAGAAGATTTTATCAATAAAACTATTAAGGTATTTAACCAAACGATCAACGAGATTGAGTGATAACCGGACAAAGAAATAAATAATGACTCTTGTAAATACCTTTGCAAGTGGCAAGGCAAGTGGATGGTTGATCAAACAAGAAACCAAGTGATAGTTAGGAAGGAATGGCTAGTTACATATCTAGTTAACTAGGGATGATCTCATCTCACCATAAATCACCAACACATGGCAAATGATGAGATCATCTTCCACTAACTCCTTTGTTTATTATTAACCTAGCAAATATCAAGACAACCCATCATTATCCACCACATTATTCCACTAACACAAGAAAGCAAAAGCATTTCCTCCCCCATTTCCATTGCTCTCGGCCAAAACAGAACCAGCACATTAAAACTACTGTATCGCCTTCATTTCTCACTCAAATGTTGTGTTCTATAGCTCGTTGGAAAGGTATTGAGATGGCCTACAAATCTTGTTCACAAGTCTCGTCCAAATAAGCATGGTAAGACCCTCATTTTTACAGTTCTTTCAATCGGACTTTTAGAAACTTCAAAGCCTAACTTTGTGTTCTTGATTTCTTTGGAAAGATCAAGCTTATAGGAGGCTCCCTAAGGCTTCGTAGCAACTTAACACCTCCCAAGGAAGGTATAAACTTCAAACCCTAGCCGTTAATTTATTTATTAGTAAGTTTAATGGTTGGTTTTGTGAAATGAGAAGCATAGATTGTGATTATTAGTAGTTTGGTTTGATTTGGAAGTGTTTTGGTAATTGAAGCTTGATTATAGTTCATAGGTCTTGATTGTGGTTGTTTGAGTTGAAAAACTTGGAGTTTATGGACTGATGTGGTATGATTTATGTGAAGTTTTGTTGTATTGATGGTTATGAGTTGGTTGGTGATTGATTTGGAGTTGTACAAATTTGGTAATCGCGTAAACATAGTCGTCGTAATGCCCGATTTACCTTAGACTGCTTTTGTTCTTAACATCAGGACCAGTTAATTCACTGTTAGTTTTTGACCATTGCCATGATTAGATAGTTCATGTTACAAGCTTCGTTTTGATATATGATTCGCTTGAATCCGATGTACGGTTTAGGAGAAACGACCGTTTTAAGTAACGGCGTTTCGCGAACGGACCATTACCCCTCGTCTTACTTTGAAACCTTGGTTAAGGCCCCTAAAAGACTAATTGGATTATAAAACAATTATTTAATGTGGATTAGGAAGTTGGTAAAGTACTCGTGAAAGAATCGCCTTAAAATTCGTAATGGTTAATTTATTAAAAATGGTGGAGCCGAGGGTACTCGAGCGACTTAAGTGAATCGTTAAGCGCAGAAGCGAGCGTTATAGTCTAGTTGGTTAAAGTATAGATTCTTAAGCGACTTTGGTTTAATTCTAACTTATATGTTGTTTATAGGTTACCAGGCTCGTCCCAGGCCTTTTACCACCCCCAGTCGCTCAGGCAAATTTTCTACCCGTTATACTGTTGTTGTGATGTAAATATATGTATATGCATTATCTTGTGATTAGTGCATGATTGTTATTAGCAAATCTTGCGATATATTTGAGCATGTGATATGGTATATATGCATGTCTATTTCGTAATCTTGATATCTAACTGTTGATTCAAATGCTTATAAGTTGCATAATACCTATGCTAGAGATAAGCAGTAATTGCGTATACCCTTAGTATAGGGGACCCAAAGGCGAACATTTTCTAAAACCGGGAGTCGATGTTCCCAAGTATATTATATATATATATGTATATATATAGATATAGTTTTCAAAACTATTAATCGAATAAGGTTTATTCGAAAACTTTATTTTAATTAATGAATATTATTTTGAATATTCATTCGAGGACTTATGACTCCGTTTATTTTATTTAATGAATATAAATTTGAATATTCATTCGAGGACTTATGACTCCGCTTATTTTGTTAAATAATATTCTTTATTTTATTAAAGAATAATGTTTCGATAATCAAACTTATTTTTGATTATTCAAATAAAGATCGTACTTTCGTATATGTATATCTTTGGTTATTTATTATTCATTTCAAGTATGAGTTTTAAAACTTCTACTTCAATTATTTTTATAGAGATTATCCTTTATGGGAATATTATTTAAATAATAATATTCAGATATTTTCTAATATATCGGGACTGATTTATTTCATTAAATCAGCATTACTCCAAACATTCTTAAAAATGTTTTCGAGTCTTCAAAATGATTTTTAAAAGTTAGAGTGGAACCCAAAATTCATTTTTATATTTAAGATCTTCCTTTCGAAGGGGATTTAAATACTCGCTCAAAACCTGAAGGATCCGGCTCAGTGGTGTATTTTACATTCGCAACGAGGTTGCTATTTTGAGAAAACATCTTGATTACTTGCCCATCGTTCGGGAAGTAAGTTCATCTATTTGAGTCGGCATAAGCAACATGGGTTCAGTGGGCGTCCATGAAAGTGTAAGTGGCTCAGTAGGAGTCCATCAATGCGTAAGTGGCTGAGTGGCAGTCCGGCATAGGTCCTAATGTGGCCAGGGTGATGACCAGTGGGGAATTCGTCCATCTACTAGTAGAAAAGGTTACTTATTGGTATCTTTTCCTGATCAGCAAGATATCAGGTTTATGCCAAGGTTTTCTCCTTTCCAAATTCATTGGATATTGCAACTCTGTTTATAATTTTCATAACAGAGGTTTTCGAGGAGTGTATGAAATGTATATATATATAGGTGTATATATATATATCGGGACTTAATGAAGTATCTCGTAACTTCATTTCTTTCAAATGATATTTCAAAGATTGAATCTATTCAAGTCTTATCTTGTAGTCTCATCAGTGTGATGAACTTTTGAAACTGATTATAACTTGAACGGTGGTAGTTCAAGTAGTATTTGGAAAAGATATAAGTATATTGGAGTATCTTGTAACTTCATCTTTTAAACTTATATCTAGTAAATGATTATCTTATGCATGTCAAAGATTTTCAGAAAAACGTTGAGACAAGGTTAGATATATGAGATCACCTTGCAACGATATTTTTATACAATTATAAACTGGAACTCTGTGTATATTATACATGTCAGAGGATTTCAAAGATTGTGAAAAGTATATATGTATATATATACTGAATATTTTGCGACTTGGTCGCGTTAAGATAACAAACTTGGTTCATTTCTTTTTGACCAAGACTTTCATGAGTACTATGAAGATGCTCATATATTGTTAATTATTATACATATTATTTCGGTGGGCTTGTTGCTCACCCTTGCTTTCTTTTTTCATCACACAACAACAGATAGACAAGATGAACATGATCAAACTCCCAATTCGTGAGCGGTTAGGAAACGTTCCGCAGTTTCCTGTAGGCGTTGATGCCGTTGTAGCTGAGGTAGGAGCTACCAGTAGGCTAGGCTTTCAACTTTTGTTGTGCCAGACTTATGTATATTTATGAATTGTAATAATGGCAAAGAATATGTAAATTATTCACAAACCTTTTTTATGGTGAAATGGTTTATAAATGTGGAATAAAATAACTTGTGTTATTTTTGGTATTCATCTCTGAGACTATAACTTGTGGTGTGTGTGTATATTGTGGGGTCACAGTACGCATTAGTTGGTTGACTGTTAAGATTAAGTATTGATAAGTGAAATGGAACTCGTGACAACCTGAATCCCCGACCCCGGATTTGGGGGTGTTACAGAAATGGTATCAGAGCTAAGCGTTATAAACCTCAGAGATGATATGACGTTAAAATAATAAGTTCACTAAGATAATAAGAACTTTTGCCAAGTTCATAGTCGGACTACCTAACGTAGTATTGACAGTTAAAACCCTTATGGGAACCCTTATAAATATCGTGATAGAAGCGTAGTTCGTTATCGTATATGGTAGCGGGACTCCGAACCCTGAGGTTGAGGAGCAACAACGCGATGATGTTTTATTACTTATTGGAGATCAGATTATGGATCCGATAGAGCATCCTAATGCGGGACCGGATGATGTTCATATTGAGGATGTAGCGGTTGAGGATGTTGTCCTAGAAGGGATTGTTGCTGAGAAGAATCCCGTGGAGGATCCTGACAAGAATAAATAAAGGACCACTGAGGAATTGATGAATATGGTTAGGGCGACTACCAGAGGTAGGATTGGCCGATTACTACCGGAGGTTCGTTCAAGTTTGTAAAGATAGTAACCCCTTTAACGCGGCTTACTCGTATGACTGAGAAGTTTGAATGGACAGAGAAATGCGAGAAAAGCTTTTAAGAACTAAAGCAAAGGTTGGTGGCGGCCCCTATGCTGGCGTTGCCGGATGAAAAAGGAGATTTTGTGAATTATAGTGACGCTTCGCATAAGGAATTAGGGTGCTTCTTATACAACACAACAAGGTAATCGCGTACGCGTCAAGACAATTAAGGAAATATAAAATTCGATATCCCCACCCATGAGCTTGGGCTCATGGCAATAGTTTTGCCCTAAAGATTTGAGGCACTACTTGTATGGAGAGAAGTGCGAGATTTACATAAGCCATAAGTGCTCTAGTACATTTTCACGTAGAAAGTGCTCAACATGCGCCAGAGAATGTGGTTAGAGCTAATCAAGGATTACGATTATGAGATTCTTTATCATCCAGGGAAAGCCAAAATGGTGGCTAATGCCCTTAGTATAAAAGATCCTACATCTTCAACAGCAACTCTTGCTCCATTTCCCATCAGTAGAATCACCTCCTCTTCCTCAAGAGTCCTACTTCTCCTTAGTCCCTGCAACGAATTGCAGATGTAAGAACCACAGGCGGTATCTAATACCCAAGTAGAAATTTGACTTAATGACATATTCATTTATATCATGAACATACCTGAATCAGAAGTGGTAATCTCACTCCCCTTCTTCTTCTTCAACTCTGCAAGGTAAACCTTGCAGTTCCTCTTCCAGTGCCCCACCTTGTTACAGTGAAAGCAAATAACTTTGCTCTTGGGGTCTTCAGCTTTTGGTGGAACCGGCTTTTCTTCACCTACTTTCTTCTTCTTGGAAGGGTTCCTCTTCCTTTTCTTAGGATTGGAACCTTCACCAATTAGAAGAACAGAACTCTTCTTAGGGGGAAAATTCGATTCCGCAGTCTTCAACATGTTGTGGAGTTCAGCCAGGCTGACATCCAGCTTATTCATGTGAAAGTTCACAACAAACTGCGAAAACGAACCCGGAAGTGATTGCAAGACCAAGTCTTGGCTCAGCTCCCCATCCATGGCAAAACCAAGATGTCCAAAACGTTCAATCAAATTAATCATCTTAAGTACATGGTCATTCACAGATGATCCCTCAGACATCCTACAACCGAACAGCTCTTTCGATATCTCATATCGATCTGTCCTCCCCGCCACATCATACAACTCTTGTAGATGCATTAGGATAGTGTGAGCATCCATATGCTCATGTTGCTTCTGTAGCTCAATGTTCATGGAAGCTAGCATGATGCATTGAACAACATTTGCATCATCTATCCACTTACGATACACAACATGTTCATCATTATGTGTATCGTTAGCAGGTTCAGTAGGCTTAGGTGAGTCAAGCACATATTTCAGCTTCTCCACCCTGAGAACAATTCTTAAGTTTCGAAGCCAGTCAGCAAAATTAGGACCAGTCAACTTGTGAGCATCTAGTATACTCCGGAGTGATAGTGCAGAAGACATAACGTATATAGTAAATCTATAAATGATAAACACATAACAACACTTAGCAAATATTCAATTTCATTTCAAAACACTATATGAATCGGGTCTTTATTCATAAGTGGCTCCCACTAGTTTATCTAATTTATTCAACCCCCTACGTGAAAAATTAAGCATTCATAATGCTAGTGGGAATAGGGATTCTACATTCCATCACACAACCTCGGCTGTGGCACGAACCGCCATGTAATGTTCAATAGGCAGACAACTCTTGTCAATTACATCTTATGTTATTCCCTAATTAAACTTTAGCCTCTTGAATACTTGAGTCACGGCTTTGGCACGACAAACTCAATATTCTAAGTCAAGTCTAACCCAACATTCTGTACAATTGAATCAGTCTCCAACGGCCCACGGCTGTGGCACATAACGACCTTTAGATTCTAATTCAATGTACACATCTCTATGTAATAGACATGTATTTCTTATTTCAAAATCAAAGCCCTCGGCTGTAGCACGAAACGACAATGATTTAAAATAAGAACCACTTTCTATCATGTTGGAAGGCTATGACTGACACAAGCCCGTTGTATCATTGACCAATTACTACTTGATATTATTTAATTTTAGAGGGATTATATTACGTTACAATCATAATCATATTATAAAGAGATTCTTCCTTTTAAATTAAATATTTCAAATCAATAATCGATAATCAGATGATTCCCAGATCGGGTGGAGCATTGTCAAGAGGCGTCACTTAATAACCCTTTCTTACAGATAGAAATCTGTTGTTGACAGAATCATCCTTTCTCTCAAAATTGAAAATTCATATTTAATTACGTGTTTCATAAACACAAGAATCTCATGATTGTATTCATAATATTATTGTCAAGGCAAGAAATGATTTCTATTCTAGATTTTCTAGAGCACGCCTTATATTGATTTAAGTTCACCTAAATCTATCATCGCATGGTAAACACAGGCATATATCTCATATCTCATATATAAAAATAAATAAACAAGTAAGCATGAAAATAATATCATGTCATACATTGATATATTGATGTATGGATTTATTATAGCATTTAAAAGCAATTAAAACAATTAAAACAAGCTTTAAAACACTTTCGGGAATATAAAAAGTTCAAAACTTTTATATAAAAAATATTTGACCACTCCATTAGATCCGTCTCGGAAAAACGAATCCAACGATATATTGCACGCCCAAAATGGAGTTACGAAACTCCCAAAAAATCAAATTTAATGTGGACATACGGGCTGTAACGCATGTACATAATGCGTTACAACACTGTTGAGCCATTTACGCGTGTAACGCATTCCGTAAATCCACAACAGTGTGTAACACATTCACGGAATGCGCAACTCACCCCTTCCCCGCGTGCAGCGCACGCGCCTGCACAGCCGCAGCAGGTTTTTTTTATTTCTGTTTCTTCTTCCTGCTAATGCCTGTTGCCTTTCTGCTGCTGTTTCAATTTAGGAGATGTAACCCCCCTTTCCCTTTACTCCCATATTAATAACTCTTATTAATATTTTTTTATTATTTTAATTTTATTATTAATAAATTAATTAACAGTTAATTAATAAATTAATAAAAATCAAAATAATATGATTTCTTAAATCAGGGAGTAGCAGAAAAATACCAAATCAGCCATGGGTCCTTGTGCAAATTTTAATCATAATTATTCACATGCATAATTATTTTATGAATTTTAATTAAAACAATTTTAAAAAATTCATAACAAATAATCTACATATCACAAAATTATGAAAAAAATATCTAGATGATCTACAACACTTGTAGAACCCAGATCAGTAGTCAAAATCTCATGCAAAAATTATTTCGAATTAATTCATAATTAAATCCAAATAAACTTGCAAAAATCATAATAAATCCATACATGCATTAAAAAATCTGAAATTTTTTATATGAATCTCTATATGCAGAACCTAGCTCTGATGCCAATGAAGGAATTTACGGATGAGCGGAAGCGTGAAATAACAATTATTCCGTAAAAACCATATACCGCACATATAAAAAACATATAAAAGGGAAAAACTGAGGAATCGAAACCATACCTCGTGAATCGAAGCTTTATAAAATTGGAGTGCTAGCAGTTGCTCCTCAGTGTGTGAAGCACTCTACCGGTATCCACCAAGAACGATCCTCTTCGATGAACCTTTTTATAAAACTAAGATTTTATAAAAATGGAGTTTTGGGAGAGAGAGAGAAGAAGAAGATGGAGGCTAGGGTTTTCACAAAACCAAAATTGTGTGTCTTGTCAAATGAGCCATCCATCTCATTCTATTTATAGGACTCTCCTAGGGTTTTATAATATATCTTTATATATTTTAACCCCCACATTTTATCTTCATAAAATACTTTAATAATAATTAAAACTATTTTAATCATTATTCTTTTTTCTTAACTATTTAGAAAAAATAATTCTCTCTCTCATTATTCATCAAAGGAAATATTCTTTTATGGTGTGACCCTGTAGGTTCAATATTATGCCAGTAGTAGAAATAAATAATAATAAACTTTTTATTAATTATTTATATGAATATTAAAATTCACTAAATATAATTATCTGATTAATTATATTTATTCTACATCGTGAGTGATGTTTCTCAACATATCGCGACTATCCGGATAATATGAATTCACTGCTTAGAATACCAAGAACCTGTCAGTGAATAGTTACCGTACAATTAACTCCTTCTACCCACCAATGTCCTGATTAAATACAAGGCATGGATCTTGTGTCAAGCCTATCTAATTTAATCATTTGCTTTTCCATTCACTATGCTCAGTTCTATGTAAATTAGAAACTCCTTTCTAATTTCATTCACTCTGGCCAGAGATTCCTGAACTAGCATAAGTGGATCAGCTTAGAACATTCTCTTCCTTCACTGGAAGGGGTAGATCCTTTATTGATCATACACTATCTTCATGTACAAATTCCTATACCCAGTAGAGCCCTAATAATTGTCCCTGGAGACTAAGAACTAAACCAAAACATAGTTCAGTGTACACAAGATGACTATGATGACCTCAAGTCTAAGGATACTTGTACAACTATCACTATGTGAACAACTGCTGACACGTGAGTGAACTCCATCAGTTGTTCAGCTGTGCGAGTCATGTTCAGTGAACTTATTCTATAATAAGCACCTACATACTAGCTATAGTGTCACCACATAAATGCCTATGAGAACAGACATCCTCCTGAAGGGAGCAAGCATAGTATGTACCAATCTTTGCGGATTATTAATTACCAGTTAGTAATCCTATGACCAGGAACTATTTAAGTTTAGAGTTATCATCTTTTAGGTCTCACTATTATGATCTCATCATAATCCATAAAAGCTTTACTCTAAACTATGGTATATCTTATTTAAACACTTAAATAGATAGAGCCCGTAATAAAAAACAAAACAAGTCTTTTATTAATATAAATGAAATCAAAACAGATTACATAAAAGTTATTCCTAAATCCTCATACGTGATTGGACTTAGGACATATCTCTTTCACAAAGTGCATCATCCGTTGAAGTACATAATAGAGCATCCGTTGATCATAGTTCATCAACGGATAATCAAATTAGATCATCAGTTGATAGAACTCCTAGTTCCCTGCAAAGGACCAACTCAGGGGGAATCTCAACTAATCAACACTCTATCTCACATCATGAAAATACTGAGGCCACCTCATCTAGAGCTAATCTACCACCTCAAAGGAAATGGACCAAGAGTCATCCCTTTGAACTTATCATTGGTGATGCAACATCTAAAGTGCAAACAAGAAGGGCTACTCAAGATGAATGTCTATACAATAGTTTCTATCATAGGAGGAACCTAAGAGAGTGGAAGAAGCTCTATTGGATCTAGATTGGATTTTAGCAATGCAAGAGAAGTTAATCCAATTTGAGAGGAACAAAGTATGGAAGCTGGTACCCAAGCCAAATAACAAGAGTTCTATTGACACAAAATGGGTGTTCAGAAACAAGATAAATGAAAATGGCATTGTTATAAGGAATAAAGCTAGATTGGTTGTTAAGGGCTACTCGCAACAAGAGGGAATAGATTTTGATGAGACATTTGCTCCTGTTGCAAGACTTGAAGCCATCAGAATTTTTCTAGCCTATGCAGGCCATGCCAATTTCAAAGCCTATCAAATGGATATCAAGAGTGCATTTCTGAATGGAGAATTGGAGGAAGAAGTCTATGTGGGTCAACCTCCAGGGTTTGAAGATCCAAATTTTCCAGACCATGTGTATTATCTGTTGAAAGCACTCTATGGACTAAAACAAGCACCTAGAGCCTGGTATGAGACTTTGTCAAAATTTCTTCTAGCTAATCACTTCACTAGAGGTACTGTTGACAAAACTCTTTTCTTTAGAAATTCTAATGGCTCTACAATACTTGTTCAAATTTATGTAGATGATATTATATTTGGTTCTACAGATGATAAACTTTGTAAAAAGTTTGCTAATTTAATGCAAAGTAAATATGAAATGAGCATGATGGGAGAGCTAACTTATTTTCTTGGTTTACAAGTTAAACAAGTTAGTGGTAGAATTTTCATTAGTCAAACTAAATATATTTATGATCTTTTAAAGAAGTTTGACTTAATGGAATGTTCATCTGCAAAAACTACTATGGCCACTGCCACTAAGCTTGAATTAAACAAGGCTGAAAAGTCTGTGGACATTACAAGCTATAGAGGCATGGTTGGTTCACTTCTATATTTAACTGCTAGTAGACCTAATATAATGTTTGCTACATGTCTTTGTGCTAGATTTCAAGCTGATCCTAGAGAATCTCACTTAGTTGCTATTAAAAGAATTTTCAGATATCTCAAAGGGACTCCAAATCTAGGAATTTGGTACCTTAGAGAGTCTGGTTTTGATCTAATTGGCTACTCAGATGCAGATTATGTAGGTTGCAAAATAGACAGGAAAAGTACAACTGGCACCTGTCAATTTCTAGTGAATAAGCTTGTATCATGGTTCAGTAAGAAGCATAAATTCTGTTTCTACATCAACAGCAGAGGCTGAGTACATTGCTGCAGGTAGTTGCTATGCACAAATATTATGGATGAGGAATCAAGTATTTGACTATGGGCTAAATGTTGACAAAATTCCAATATTCTGTGACAACACAAGTGCCATTGCCATTACTGAAAACCCAGTGCAGCATTCAAGAACCAAGTACATTGACATCAAATACCACTTCATAAGGGAACATGTGATAAATGGTACAGTGGAACTTCATTTTGTTCCAAGTGAAAAACAAATTGCAGACATTTTTACCAAGCCACTTGATGAATCAACATTCACAAGGTTGGTTAGTGAGCTGTGTATGCTTAATTATTCTTAAATTCATGTCCAAATTGTAATTTGATATGCAGCCTGAAATGAATTTATTGCAAGAGCAAAGTTGGCTTTAAGTTAACTTTATTATATCAATGGATATTCCCTATCCGTTGAAAGCCAAAGTTGTTCTATCAACGGATGTCCATTATCCGTTGAAAGACAATTACATTTCTGGAAATTTTATCCTTCGATAGATAAAACTGTGTTACTCTTCAACGGATGACAGTTTACCTTATCCGTTGAAGTGTCACATCAGTGGATTCAAGTGAATCACAACCGTTGATTCTATTTTCTTATCCGTTGATACATGTATACAGCTGTATGTATATGTATTAACGGGTAGTTTTTAGAATACCTATAGTTTTTCCTTAATTCTTAAACGGTTGTAATTTACCCAAAATATTGTTTAATCATTTTCTATATATTTTAATTTGAGAAAGTATAAAAGCCCTTTTGATTTCTTATTTTCACTTTACGCTTTCTTGAATTTTCAAAAGATTTTACTCTTCTTCTCCAACTTTTCTCTGCAACTTCATACCCACAACAATGGCACCAGTAGTAAAGATGATGTCCCAATCCGGGTTTGTCAATGAGAAGAACAATTTCCTAGCTTTGGTGGAAAAGAATGAAGCTCACTCAGACTACCACAAGATGATGGATTTCATCAAGAACTGTAAACTAAGCTATGCAAAGCTGGAGGCCCCAACAATATACTATGAGGTAGTTGAGGAGATATGGACAACTGCTGAGTTCAACTCCACTGATATGATCAGTGGAGAAATTTTTCAGAAGTATATAGACAATGATTCTGGTATTAGTAAATGGTATCTTGATATGCCCTGTACCTAGGGTGTAGCTGATGAAGGATTCAAGGATAACCTTAGAGGTTTTACAAGGAAAAATGTAATATTCAAAGTTCTCAAGAATAGAAAATTTGATAAAGGAAATGTGACGTAATTATAATAATGCCAGTTGGGGCACGTGTTGAACCATAAGAAAGTATAGATCGACCCAATAAGGGTCGAGATTGGTGAAAACAAGAAGGAACCAAGATAAGAGACGTCCTAAGTATGATCGAGAGTCATCCGTGACAATGTTCACATCTAAAGACTAAGGCAATGACTTATGGAAAAATGGTGATCTTTTTTTCTTTTCTCACCAGGGCTTAAGAAAAGCATTTTCACATAAACAGTGATTGAAATGAGGTAGAAAATTTAGTTGGAGGTGGTTAAAATGACATTGATTGTAAGGAAATTTTACTATCAGGAAAGGGCAAAGAGATGGCCGACACTTTAAGTGTAAGAGGACAATTATAGGCGCTCGTGCTAGAGGAATACAGTGATGATGGTTAAAGCTGTGAAGGTTGTATTATGGTTTGGAAGATTGACATTCCTTCTGATGACTGTGCAATACCCAACCGTAATAGTAGTTGGTAAAGGTTTAATTCGTGTAATCGCCATGAGCGGGCTATCTATCTTAGAAGGTACTATCTTGAGATAAGCCAGGACCATGTTTCAAGAAGTACTAAACGAAACTTTGAGTTAAGTCTTCTATTGAAGGCATATGGTTAATAATGGTATTAACCTGCTATCGTTGCTTTGATTGAAACTCTTCTGCAATTTTATCTGCTTCATGTCATGAATGTACGTCAAGATCTGGAGTGTTCTTCATGAATCATGAATGGTGATTATGTTAACTCCTTAAAAGATTTTGATACAACAAATATGGACTCCGTATGATTAAATATTAAGGTTCCGAGGAAAGCGAATGACTACGGTAGGTCAGCGATGGACCATAGTAATGCAGCAATGATTCTGCGAGTAATGAGTCGATTACAACCATAAGAGATGTATTAGAATGGATGTTGAGATTGAGTACCACTAATCGGGTTGTGGTGATGTATAAGTTATCGTTGATAGACTAATTAAGTCGATTATCTACCTATTGAATATTTATTCCTTCTTATGAATAGAGAGCCATATTACTATACGAGGAAGGTTGCAGTGCAAGCATAGAATTTTAGTAACGATGATGTCTAGAATGAAATCCCAGATTCGATTTTCGCTGTCGAGGGAGTTTCAACGGTGATTGTTTATAAGCTCGAGCGAGAGCATGGGTCCATAGGACGATGGACGGAATAGTAAATATTTAGGCACATGAATTACGCTGTTATAATACTTGATGTTGATATATATACATATATGTTTTGTTCTCCTATGACAAGCCTCTATAGTTCAGAGGTAGATTCCAAGCCAGATATTTTATGGCAGTATATTTTTACATATATACAATTCTCTTCAATTCGTTCTTTTCTCTCCTTTTCATTTCATATAAGCTGAGAAGAACAACCCTTCCAGAAGGGGAGGTATTGCCGAATGACTATCTATCTGTGTGATAGAAGCCTAGTAGGATACCATCTATTGTTTAATTGCTTGTCAAGTACTAAAGGCTGGCCACCTTCTGTACTAACTATGCAATGTAACAAGTATTCATGATCATAGTGATCTCTCAATATTTCTTTTACTTCTATATGAAAGACCAAGCTTTTGAAGATGGAGGCAGCTAGAGATGAAGTGGTACCAAGTATGGTGGTATTTTGATTCTAACGCGTTCGTGATACTAAGGTTGACGCGATTATTAAAATGTTATAGAACGCTAACGAGCAAAAGTGTAATCAGTATAAAATTTGGTATGGAAGATAGTAACGATTACGAACTGGAAAAGAGTGGGTATTGAGAAGCAAAAGCTGTAGATCTAGATGAGATAATGAGAGTCTGTACACTAGACTTGAAAGAAATTTGGAATGATAACTTAACGCGGATTGAGTTTTCTTACGATAATCGATCGTATGTCAGTATCGAGGTATCGCCTTATGAGATCCTTGAGGGAAGACAATGTCGATCTCCCTTATGTTAGGATGAAGTTGTAGAGCGCAAGATGCTCAGACCCGCAGCAGTCCAAAGGACCAATGATATAATAGATCTAATCAGAGGATGACTAGTAGTAGCCCAAGATGGACATAAGAAGTATGTTGATTTGACACGAAAGGACAAAGAATATGAAGTAGGGGACCTAGTGCTGTTATAGGTATTCCCTCGGAAAGGATGGATGTGGTTTGGAAAGAAAGGAAAGCTAAGCCCACGAATTGTTGGACCCTTTGAGGTATTAAGACGTATTGGGAAGTTAGCATATGAGCTATCCCTACCCCGGAACATGTAACAAGTTCATAACGTGTTCCATGTATCAATGTTAAGGAAGTATAATTCGGATGCCAGACAAATAGGGCCATATGAGCGTATAGGCATGCAACCAGACGTAACCTATATGGAGCAACCAGAAAGGGGTTATAGATCGAAAAGGAACAAGTGCTTAGGAGAAGGGTTATCAAACTAGGCAGAGTTTGGTGGTAGAACCACAATGTGGGAAAATTTACTTGAGACTTAGAAAGTGCAATGCTAGAAAAGCATCCCCAACTGTTTTCTATCTGATTCCGGGACGAAATCCTTTTAAGGAGGGGAGACTGTAATAACCCCAATTTTTTTGGAAATTTTTGAAACCCGGATGAATAGTAACTTTTGCTGACAATGCTGATTAATAAAAATTATCAGACCACGATATATAGGAGTACTGTTATGGAAATTCTAAGATCGTATTAGTATTCCATAAAGAAAATAAGTGTATGCAAAAGCCGTCGGATTTCGAAAACGAGCACTTTTATTTTTCCCCGAGATTTCCAACAGACATTAAGGGATTTTAGGAATTAATATTAAGATGAAGGATTTTAAATTCAAGGATTATAAAGGAGAATTAACTTAGGTATTAAAAATACCAAGAAGATTTTATCAATAAAACTATTAAGGTATTTAACCAAACGATCAACGAGATTGAGTGATAACCGGACAAAGAAATAAATAATGACTCTTGTAAATACCTTTGCAAGTGGCAAGGCAAGTGGATGGTTGATCAAACAAGAAACCAAGTGATAGTTAGGAAGGAATGGCTAGTTACTTATCTAGTTAACTAGGGATGATCTCATCTCACCACAAATCACCAACACATGGCAAATGATGAGATCATCTTCCACTAACTCCTTTGTTTATTATTAACCTAGCAAATATCAAGACAACCCATCATTATCCACCACATTATTCCACCAACACAAGAAAGCAAAAGCATTTCCTCCCCCATTTCCATTGCTCTCGGCCAAAACAGAACCAGCACATTAAAACTACTGTATCTCCTTCATTTCTCACTCAAATGTTGTGTTCTATAGCTCGTTGGAAAGGTATTGAGATGGCCTACAACTCTTGTTCACAAGTCTCGTCCAAATAAGCATGGTAAGACCCTCATTTTTACAGTTCTTTCAATCGGACTTTTAGAAACTTCAAAGCCTAACTTTGTGTTCTTGATTTCTTTGGAAAGATCAAGCTTATAGGAGGCTCCCTAAGGCTTCCTAGCAACTTAACACCTCCCAAGGAAGGTATAAACTTCAAACCCTAGCCTTTAATTTATTTATTAGTAAGTTTAATGGTTGGTTTTGTGAAATGAGAAGCATAGATTGTGATTATTAGTAGTTTGGTTTGATTTGGAAGTGTTTTGGTAATTGAAGCTTGATTATAGTTCATAGGTCTTGATTGTGGTTGTTTGAGTTGAAAAACTTGGAGTTTATGGACTGATGTGGTATGGTTTATGTGAAGTTTTGTTGTATTGATGGTTATGAGTTGGTTGGTGATTGATTTGGAGTTGTACAAATTTGGTAATCGCGTAAACATAGTCGTCGTAATGCCCGATTTACCTTAGACTGCTTTTGTTCTTAACATCAGGACCAGTGAATTCACTGTTAGTTTTTGACCATTGCCATGATTAGATAGTTCATGTTACAAGCTTCGTTTTGATATGTGATTCGCTTGAATCCGATGTACGGTTTAGGAGAAACGGCCGTTTTAAGTAACGGTGTTTCGCGAACTGACCATTACCCCTCGTCTTACTTTGAAACCTTGGTTAAGGCCCCTAAAAGACTAATTGGATTACAAAACAATTATTTAATGTGGATTAGGAAGTTGGTAAAGTACTCGTGAAAGAATCGCCTTAAAATTCGTAATGGTTAATTTATTAAAAATGGTGGAGCCGAGGGTACTCGAGCGACTTAAGTGAATCGTTAAGCGCAGAAGCGAGCGTTAGAGTCTAGTTGGTTAAAGTATAGATTCTTAAGCGACTTTGGTTTAATTCTAACTTATATATTGTTTATAGGTTACCAGGCTCGTCCCAGGCCTTTTACCACCCCCAGTCGCTCAGGCAAGTTTTCTACCCGTTATACTGTTGTTGTGATGTAAATATATGTATATGCATTATCTTGTGATAAGTGCATGATTGTTATTAGCAAATCTTGCGATATATTGGAGCATGTGATATGGTATATATGCATGTCTATTTCGTAATCTTGATATCTAACTGTTGATTCAAATACTTATAAGTTGCATAATACCTATGCTAGAGATAAGCAGTAATTGCGTATACCCTTAGTATAGGGGACCCAAAGGCGAACATTTTCTAAAACCGGGAGTCGATGTTCCCAAGTATATTATATATATATATGTATATATATAGATATAGTTTTCAAAACTATTAATCGAATAAGGTTTATTCGAAAACTTTATTTTAATTAATGAATATTATTTTGAATATTCATTCGAGGACTTATGACTCCGTTTATTTTATTTAATGAATATTAATTTGAATATTCATTCGAGGACTTATGACTCCGCTTATTTTGTTAAATAATATTCTTTATTTTATTAAAGAATAATGTTTCGATAATCAAACTTATTTTTGATTATTCAAATAAAGATCGTACTTTCGTATATGTATATCTTTGGTTATTTATTATTCATTTCAAGTATGAGTTTTAAAACTTCTACTTCAATTATTTTTATAGAGATTATCCTTTATGGGAATATTATTTAAATAATAATATTCAGATATTTTCTAATATATCGGGACTGATTTATTTCATTAAATCAGCATTACTCCAAACATTCTTAAAAATGTTTTCGAGTCTTCAAAATGATTTTTAAAAGTTAGAGCGGAACCCAAAACTCATTTTTATATTTAAGATCTTCCTTTCGAAGGGGATTTAAATACTCGCTCAAAACCTGAGGGATCCGGCTCAGTGGTGTATTTTACATTCACAACGAGGTTGCTATTTTGAGAAAACATCTTGATTACTTGCCCATCGTTCGAGAAGTAAGTTCATCTATTTGAGTCGGCATAAGCAACATGGGCTCAGTGGGTGTCCATGAAAGTGTAAGTGGCTCAGTAGGAGTCCATCAATGCGTAAGTGGCTGAGTGGCAGTCCAGCATAGGTCCTAATGTGGCCAGGGTGATGACCAGTGGGGAATTCGTCCATCTACTAGTAGAAAAGGTTACTTATTGGTATCTTTTCCTGATCAGCAAGATATCAGGTTTATGCCAAGGTTTTCTCCTTTCCAAATTCATTGGATATTGTAACTCTGTTTATAATTTTTATAACAGAGGTTTTCGAGGAGTGTATGAAATGTATATATATATAGGTGTATATATATATATCGGGACTTAATGAAGTATCTCGTAACTTCATTTCTTTCAAATGATATTTCAAAGATTGAATCTATTCAAGTCTTATCTTGTAGTCTCATCAGTGTGATGAACTTTTGAAACTGATTATAACTTGAACGGTGGTAGTTCAAGTAGTATTTGGAAAGATATAAGTATATTGGAGTATCTTGTAACTTCATCTTTTAAACTTATATCTAGTAAATGATTATCTTATGCATGTCAAAGATTTTCAGAAAAACGTTGAGACAAGGTTAGATATATGAGATCACCTTGCAACGATATTTTTATACAATTATAAACTGGAACTCTGTGTATATTATACATGTCAGAGGATTTCAAAGATTGTGAAAAGTATATATGTATATATATACTGAATATTTTGCGACTTGGTCGCGTTAAGATAACAAACTTGGTTCATTTCTTTTTGACCAAGACTTTCATGAGTACTATGAAGATGCTCATATATTGTTAATTATTATACATATTATTTCGGTGGGCTTGTTGCTCACCCTTGCTTTCTTCTTTCATCACACAACAACAGATAGACAAGAATAAACAGGATCAAGCTCCCAATTCGTGAGCGGTTAGGAACGTTCCGCAGTTTCCTGTAGGCGTTGATGCCGTTGTAGCTGAGGTAGGAGCTACCAGTAGGCTTGGCTTTCAACTTTTGTTGTGCCAGACTTAGTATATTTATGAATTGTAATAATGGCAAAGAATATGTAAATTATTCACAAACCTTTTTTATGGTGAAATGGTTTATAAATGTGGAATAAAATGACTTGTGTTATTTTTGGTATTCATCTCTGAGACTATAACTTGTGGTGTATGTGTGTATATTTTGGGGTCACAATACGCATTAGTTGGTTGACTGTTAAGATTAAGTATTGATAAGTGAAATGGAACTCGTGACAACCTGAATCCCCGACCCCGGATTTGGGGGTGTTACAGAAATGGTATCAGAGCTAAGCGTTATAAACCTCAGAGATGGTATGACGTTAAAATAATAAGTTCACTAAGATAATAAGAACTTTTGCCAAGTTCATAGTCGGACTACCTAACGTAGTATTGACAGTTAGAACCCTTATGGGAACCCTTATAAATATCGTGATGGAAGCGTAGTTCGTTATCGTATATGGTAGCGGGACCTCCGAACCCTGAGGTTGAGGAGCAACAACGCGATGATGTTTTATTACTTATTGGAGATCAGATTATGGATCCGATAGAGCGTCCTAACGCGGGACCGGATGATGTTCATATTGAGGATGTAGCGGTTGAGGATGTTGTCCTAGAAGGGATTGTTGCTGAGAAGAATCCCGTGGAGGATCCTGACAAGAATAAATAAGGACCACTGAGGAATTGATGAATATGGTTAGGGCGACTACCAGAGGTAGGATTGGCCGATTACTACCGGAGGTTCGTTCAAGTTCGTAAAGATAGTAACCCCTTTAACGCGGCTTACTCGTATGACTGAGAAGTTTGAATGGACAGAGAAATGCGAGAAAAGCTTTTAAGAACTAAAGCAAAGGTTGGTGGCGGCCCCTATGTTGGCGTTGCCGGATGAAAAAGGAGATTTTGTGAATTATAGTGATGCTTCGCTTAAGGAATTAGGGTGCTTCTTATACAGCACAACAAGGTAATCGCGTACGCGTCAAGACAATTAAGGAAATATAAAATTCGATATCCCCACCCATGAGCTTGGGCTCATGGCAATAGTTTTGCCCTAAAGATTTGAGGCACTACTTGTATGGAGAGAAGTGCGAGATTTACATAAGCCATAAGTGCTCTAGTACATTTTCACGTAGAAGAGCTCAACATGCGCCAGAGAATGTGGTTAGAGCTAATCAAGGATTACGATTATGAGATTCTTTATCATCCAGGGAAAGCCAAAATGGTGGCTAATGCCCTTAGTATAAAAGATCCTACATCTTCAACAACAACTCTTGCTCCATTTCCCATCAGTAGAATCACCTCCTCTTCCTCAAGAGTCCTACTTCTCCTTAGTCCCTGCAACGAATTGCAGATGTAAGAACCACAGGCGGTATCTAATACCCAAGTAGAAATTTGACTTAATGACATATTCATTTATATCATGAACATACCTGAATCAGAAGTGGTAGTCTCACTCCCCTTCTTCTTCTTCAACTCTGCAAGGTAAACCTTGCAGTTCCTCTTCCAGTGCCCCACCTTGTTACAGTGAAAGCAAACAACTTTGCTCTTGGGGTCTTCAGCTTTTGGTGGAACCGGCTTTTCTTCACCTACTTTCTTCTTCTTGGAAGGGTTCCTCTTCCTTTTCTTAGGATTGGAACCTTCACCAATTAGAAGAACAAAACTCTTCTTAGGGGGAAAATTCGATTCCGCAGTCTTCAACATGTTGTGGAGTTCAGCCAGGCTGACATCCAGCTTATTCATGTGAAAGTTCACAACAAACTGCGAAAACGAACCCGGAAGTGATTGCAAGACCAAGTCTTGGCTCAGCTCCCCATCCATGGCAAAACCAAGATGTCCAAAACGTTCAATCAAATTGATCATCTTAAGTACATGGTCATTCACAAATGATCCCTCAGACATCCTACAACCGAACAGCTCCTTCGATATCTCATATCGATCTGTCCTCCCCGCCACATCATACAACTCTTGTAGATGCATTAGGATAGTGTGAGCATCCATATGCTCATGTTGCTTCTGTAGCTCAATGTTCATGGAAGCTAGCATGATGCATTGAGCAACATTTGCATCATCTATCCACTTACGATACACAACATGTTCATCATTATGTGCATCGTTAGCAGGTTCAGTAGGCTTAGATGAGTCAAGCACATATTTCAGCTTCTCCACCCTGAGAAATTCTTAAGTTTCGAAGCCAGTCAGCAAAATTAGGACCAGTCAACTTGTGAGCATCTAGTATACTCCGGAGTGATAGTGCAGAAGACATAACGTATATAATAAATCTAAATGATAAACACATAACAACACTTAGCAAATATTCAATTTCATTTCAAAACACTATATGAATCGGGTCTTTATTCATAAGTGGCTCCCACTAGTTTATCTAATTTATTAACCCCCTACGTGAAAAATTAAGCATTCATAATGCTAGTGGGAATAGGGATCCTACATTCCATCACACAACCTCGGCTGTGGCACGAACCGCCATGTAATGTTCAATAGGCAGACAACTCTTGTCAATTACATCTTATGTTATTCCCTAATCAAACTTTAGCCTCTTGAATACTTGAGTCACGGCTTTGGCACGACAAACTCAATATTCTAAGTCAAGTCTAACCCAACATTCTGTACAATTGAATCAGTCTCCAACGGCCCACGGCTGTGGCACGTAACGACCTTTAGATTCTAATTCAATGTACACATCTCTATGTAATAGACAAGTATTTCTTATTTCAAAATCAAAGCCCTCGGCTGTAGCACGAAACGACAATGATTTAAAATAAGAACCACTTTCTATCATGTTGGAAGGCTATGACCGACACAAGCCCGTTGTATCATTGGCCAATTACTACTTGATATTATTTAATTTTAGAGGGATTATATTACGTTACAATCATAATCATATTATAAAGAGATTCTTCCTTTTAAATTAAATATTTCAAATCAATAATCGATAATCAGATGATTCCCAGATCGGGTGGAGCATTGTCAAGAGGCGTCACTTAATAACCCTTTCTTACAGATAGAAATCTGTTGTTGACAGAATCATCCTTTCTCTCAAAATTGAAAATTCATATTTAATTACGTGTTTCATAAACACAAGAATCTCATGATTGTATTCATAATATTATTGTCAAGGCAAGAAACGATTTCTATTCTAGATTTTCTAGAGCACGCCTTATATTGATTTAAGTTCACCTAAATCTATCATCGCATGGTAAACACAGGCATATATCTCATATCTCATATATAAAAATAAATAAACAAGTAAGCATGCAAATAATATCATGTCACACATTGATATATTGATGTATGGATTTATTATAGCATTTAAAAGCAATTAAAACAATTAAAACAAGCTTTAAAACACTTTCGGGAATATAAAAAGTTCAAAACTTTTATATAAAAATATTTGACCACTCCATTAGATCCGTCTCGGAAAAACGAATCCAACGATATATTGCACGCCCAAAATGGAGTTACGAAACTCCCAAAAAATCAAATTTAATGTGGACATACGGGCTGTAACGCATGTACGTAATGCGTTACAACACTGTTGAGCCATTTACGCGTGTAACGCATTCCGTAAATCCACAACAGTGTGTAACACATTCACGGAATGCGCAACTCACCCCTTCCCCGCGTGCAGCGCACGCGCCTGCACAGCCGCAGCAGGTTTTTTTTATTTCTGTTTCTTCTTCCTGCTAATGCCTGTTGCCTTTCTGCTGCTGTTTCAATTTAGGAGATGTAACCCCCCTTTCCCTTTACTCCCATATTAATAACTCTTATTAATATTTTTTTATTATTTTAATTTTATTATTAATAAATTAATTAACAGTTAATTAATAAATTAATAAAAATCAAAATAATATGATTTCTTAAATCAGGGAGTAGCAGAAAAATACCAAATCAGCCATGGGTCCTTGTGCAAATTTTAATCATAATTATTCACATGCATAATTATTTTATGAATTTTAATTAAAACAATTTTAAAAAATTCATAACAAATAATCTACACATCACAAAATTATGAAAAAAATATCTAGATGATCTACAACACTTGTAGAACCCAGATCAGTAGTCAAAATCTCATGCAAAAATTATTTCGAATTAATTCATAATTAAATCCAAATAAACTTGCAAAAATCATAATAAATCCATACATGCATTAAAAAATCTGAAATTTTTTATGAATCTCTATATGCAGAACCTAGCTCTGATGCCAATGAAGGAATTTACGGATGAGCGGAAGCGTGAAATAACAATTATTCCGTAAAAACCATATACCGCACATATAAAAAACATATAAAAGGGAAAAACTGAGGAATCGAAACCATACCTCGTGAATCGAAGCTTTATAAAATTGGAGTGCTAGCAGTTGCTCCTCAGTGTGTGAAGCACTCTACCGGTATCCACCAAGAACGATCCTCTTCGATGAACCTTTTTATAAAACTAAGCTTTTATAAAAATGGAGTTTTGGGAGAGAGAGAAGAAGAAGATGGAGGCTAGGGTTTTCACAAAACCAAAATTGTGTGTCTTGTCAAATGAGCCATCCATCTCATTCTATTTATAGGACTCTCCTAGGGTTTTATAATATATCTTTATATATTTTAACCCCCACATTTTATCTTCATAAAATGCTTTAATAATAATTAAAACTATTTTAATCATTATTCCTTTTTCTTAACTATTTAGAAAAAATAATTCTCTCTCATTATTCATCAAAGGAAATATTCTTTTATGGTGTGACCCTGTAGGTTCAATATTATGCCAGTAGTAGAAATAAATAATAATAAACTTTTTATTAATTATTTATATGAATATTAAATTCACTAAATATAATTATCTGATTAATTATATTTATTCTACATCGTGAGTGATGCTTCTCAACATATCGCGACTATCCGGATAATATGAATTCACTGCTTAGAATACCAAGAACCTGTCAGTGAATAGTTACCGTACAATTAACTCCTTCTACCCACCAATGTCCTGATTAAATACAAGGCATGGATCTTGTGTCAAGCCTATCTAATTTAATCATTTGCTTTTCCATTCACTATGCTCAGTTCTATGTAAATTAGAAACTCCTTTCTAATTTCATTCACTCTGGCCAGAGATTCCTGAACTAGCATAAGTGGATCAGCTTAGAACATTCTCTTCCTTCACTGGAAGGGGTAGATCTTTATTGATCATACACTATCTTCATGTACAAATTCCTATACCCAGTAGAGCCCTAATAATTGTCCCTGGAGACTAAGAACTAAACCAAAGCATAGTTCAGTGTACACAAGATGACTATGATGACCTCAAGTCTAAGGATACTTGTACAACTATCACTATGTGAACAACTGCTGACACGTGAGTGAACTCCATCAGTTGTTCAGCTGTGCGAGTCATGTTCAGTGAACTTATTCTATAATAAGCACCTACATACTAGCTATAGTGTCACCACATAAATGCCTATGAGAACAGACATCCTCCTGAAGGGAGCAAGCATAGTATGTACCAATCTTTGCGGATTATTAATTACCAGTTAGTAATCCTATGACCAGGAACTATTTAAGTTTAGAGTTATCATCTTTTAGGTCTCACTATTATGATCTCATCATAATCCATAAAAGCTTTACTCTAAACTATGGTATATCTTATTTAAACACTTAAATAGATAGAGCCCGTAATAAAAACAAAACAAGTCTTTTATTAATATAAATGAAATCAAAACAGATTACATAAAAGTTATTCCTAAATCCTCATACGTGATTGGACTTAGGACATATCTCTTTCACAAAGTGCATCATCCGTTGAAGTACATAATAGAGCATCCGTTGATCATAGTTCATCAACGGATAATCAAATTAGATCATCAGTTGATAGAACTCCTAGTTCCCTGCAAAGGACCAACTCAGGGGGAATCTCAACTAATCAACACTCTATCTCACATCATGACAATACTGAGGCCACCTCATCTAGAGCTAATCTACCACCTCAAAGGAAATGGACCAAGAGTCATCCCTTTGAACTTATCATTGGTGATGCAACATCTAAAGTGCAAACAAGAAGGGCTACTCAAGATGAATGTCTATACAATAGTTTCTATCACAGGAGGAACCTAAGAGAGTGGAAGAAGCTCTATTGGATCCAGATTGGATTTTAGCAATGCAAGAGAAGTTAATCCAATTTGAGAGGAACAAAGTATGGAAGCTGGTACCCAAGCCAAATAACAAGAGTTCTATTGACACAAAATGTGTGTTCAGAAAAATAAATGAAATGGCATTGTTATAAGGAATAAAGCTAGATTGGTTGTTAAGGGCTACTCGCAACAAGAGGGAATAGATTTTGATGAGACATTTGCTCCTGTTGCAAGACTTGAAGCCATCAGAATTTTTCTAGCCTATGCAGGCCATGCCAATTTCAAAGCCTATCAAATGGATATCAAGAGTGCATTTCTGAATGGAGAATTGGAGGAAGAAGTCTATGTGGGTCAACCTCCAGGGTTTGAAGATCCAAATTTTCCAGACCATGTGTATTATCTGTTGAAAGCACTCTATGGACTAAAGCAAGCACCTAGAGCCTGGTATGAGACTTTGTCAAAATTTCTTCTAGCTAATCACTTCACTAGAGGTACTGTTGACAAAACTCTTTTCTTTAGAAATTCTAATGGCTCTACAATACTTGTTCAAATTTATGTAGATGATATTATATTTGGTTCTACAGATGATAAACTTTGTAAAAAGTTTGCTAATTTAATGCAAAGTAAATATGAAATGAGCATGATGGGAGAGCTAACTTATTTTCTTGGTTTACAAGTTAAACAAGTTAGTGGTGGAATTTTCATTAGTCAAACTAAATATATTTATGATCTTTTAAAGAAGTTTGACTTAATGGAATGTTCATCTGCAAAAACTACTATGGCCACTGCCACTAAGCTTGAATTAAACAAGGCTGAAAAGTCTGTGGACATTATAAGCTATAGAGGCATGGTTGGTTCACTTCTATATTTAACTGCTAGTAGACCTAATATAATGTTTGCTACATGTCTTTGTGCTAGATTTCAAGCTGATCCTAGAGAATCTCACTTAGTTGCTATTAAAAGAATTTTCAGATATCTCAAAGGGACTCCAAATCTAGGAATTTGGTACCCTAGAGAGTCTGGTTTTGATCTAATTGGCTACTCAGATGCAGATTATGTAGGTTGCAAAATAGACAGGAAAAGTACAACTGGCACCTGTCAATTTCTAGTGAATAAGCTTGTATCATGGTTCAGTAAGAAGCATAAATTCTGTTTCTACATCAACAGCAGAGGCTGAGTACATTGCTGCAGGTAGTTGCTGTGCACAAATATTATGGATGAGGAATCAAGTATTTGACTATGGGCTAAATGTTGACAAAATTCCAATATTCTGTGACAAGACAAGTGCCATTGCCATTACTGAAAACCCAGTGCAGCATTCAAGAACCAAGTACATTGACATCAAATACCACTTCATAAGGGAACATGTGATAAATGGTACAGTGGAACTTCATTTTGTTCCAAGTGAAAAACAAATTGCAGACATTTTTACCAAGCCACTTGATGAATCAACATTCACAAGGTTGGTTAGTGAGCTGTGTATGCTTAATTATTCTTAAATTCATGTCCAAATTGTAATTTGATATGCAGCCTGAAATGAATTTATTGCAAGAGCAAAGTTGGCTTTAAGTTAACTTTATTATATCAATGGATATTCCCTATCCGTTGAAAGCCAAAGTTGTTCTATCAACGGATGTCCATTATCCGTTGAAAGACAATTACATTTCTGGAAATTTTATCCTTCGATAGATAAAACTGTGTTACTCTTCAACGGATGACAGTTTACCTTATCCGTTGAAGTGTCACATCAGTGGATTCAAGTGAATCACAACCGTTGATTCTATTTTCTTATCCGTTGATACATGTATACAGCTGTATGTATATGTATTAACGGGTAGTTTTTAGAATACCTATAGTTTTTCCTTAATTCTTAAACGGTTGTAATTTACCCAAAATATTGTTTAATCATTTTCTATATGTTTTAATTTGAGAAAGTATAAAAGCCCTTTTGATTTCTTATTTTCACTTTACGCTTTCTTGAATTTTCAAAAGCTTTTACTCTTCTTCTCCAACTTTTCTCTGCAACTTCATACCC